>NC_091826.1:36737616-36835116 GCF_038994185.2 Dermacentor albipictus
GCTGATATTGAGGACAACATATTTATGTACTTTCGAGAAGTGGTGTTTGAAAACGAGAGAAAGATTAGCCCCTCAACAAAAACCATTTCCAAGCTTCGTTCGAGGCTTGCGCCTTCTGTGCAAATTGTTCTGTTCTGAGCACGACTTAGACTTCATTAGATTCCCAGTTCCAAATGTCGCCCGCATTCGGCCAACAGTCCCGACGTGAAAGAAAGAACGGCAAAACAAAACAACTCTGCCGATGCGCCTAACGCGTAGCTGAGAGAGTGTCCATTCGACATTTCTGTTCGTTCGCTGCAATCCGCTTCCCTCGAATCGGGATAGTAAACCGCAAATGAGTTTGGTCAGGGTTTATTACCACCTTCATTCTCTCTGCCCCACTGCCCTCTCCGTCCGCCCCCTCTCGCCTACCAGGATGAGCTGTTCCCCAGAAGCACCTGTACTCCCTACGCCGCGCTAATTGCACGCTGTCATTACTTCGTTTTCCTTCGTCTTTCTCCTAACGCGACCCACGTGCCCTGTTCCGATGGCTCGCTCCCGCCCACCCACGTCACCGCTATACGTGCCTCGGCGATCGCATCATCGCGAGAGAACGGGCAGGAGACACTAAGGATAGATACATAATGAAGAGCGGCCGGCCGAACGAATCCGAGAGCAGGTTAGGCCTAGCGTTAGGCCTAGCCTCCGCGACGGGGTATCAGGTGGAAACGACTCCCCAGTGCGCCCGCTGCCGATAGACACTCATTAGTACGTCGACCGCGGTCACGTTCTCTCGCTACCGCCTCATCGATCCTGGCTTCACATCGTCGCCGTATATCGCGGAAAAGGGCACCGAAGGTTGCTGCAACTTGCTGCGCCAGGATTAGCCCAGTGCGTAAAAGTTAAATGCGACCTATAGAAGCAGGTCTCTCTATCTATGTTTTCTGTGCCTGCTGTTGGTCGTCGAGAGGAGATTCTACATAATAGTAGCTCCTCATCAATACATCAACAAGCTTTTTCTAACCTAAATGAGTGTCCATGGTTTCACTGTACACATTTACTATAGTACAGTGGGAATCGGCTCAACAATTGATCGCATCAGGCTTAACCGTATTAGTGAAAACTGTCGCTGAGCAACGAATTTCCTTTGTTGTGCAATAGTTAAATACGCGTTAACTTAGTTTACTATTTGTTTTTTCCACACTGCGCTGCGTCTTTGTACCCGCAACGGTGGCTGAGTAGCTAAAGCGTTCTGTCACTAAGCACTAGGTCCTGCGTTCGATTCCCTGCCCAAGCCGGCCTGCATTCCGATGTGGGCTGGAATGCGAGAAACGCTCGTAAAACTTTTATTTAGTATTACTGCTAGCATATTGCTAAATGTTACGCGTAGTATTTCTTTTCTTCTAAGAATTTGCCCCTTTGAGTATATTTGTCATGTTAAACGGGTGGTCAACAGACAGGAAGTTTTCGTTTCTTTCTTGATTTATTGCTATTTCATTGTCTGGGAACTTGTTTCTAAAATTTCTTTTGCGAGTGTCCTTATCTCAAATGGTACGGGCTTTTTCCATTTTTGAGTGCTGATTTACCCCAACACATTCCGTCTTTCTGCGAAATCTTTGGTGCGGGTAACCTGCGCGTATCTGCGGAACCTAGCTGGAGCGTGGTGCATATGCAGTCTTAGCCGCCTGGCAAGGCTCCGGAGCCTCGCGCGCTCCAAGCTTTCTCCCTAGCGGTGCAGAAAGCGTTCCCAAAATAAAAGCCTTTTTCCCAACCCGTTTATCTTGCGTCCTTTCCCCTTTTCTCTCCCCAAAAAATAACGCCCTACTTTCCCTACATTCCCCTTTCACTCTCACGTCCCCGTTTTCCAGCGCCGCGACTCGACTCCTCGAAAACCCGGCCGTTTTAAATTAGATTATGGCGGGAGAAAAAAGGGAAAGCGCGGGAAAGTCGCGAGAAAGGAGCGGGAAACAGGGAGTCCACCGTTTTGTATTCGTTTGCGAACGCGGGTTGGAACGTGCTCCGGGAGGACATATACATATCGAGCGGTGCAGGAAGGGAGTGAAGGAGGTTGGCGAGGGGGAGGTTGGAGGTATGGGAAGTCCTCTTAGTGTGCACCGCTTTCCGTTCTGCATGAATGGCACGTTCGCAAACGTTGTCGTCTGCGGCTATATTATTGGACTGCGCTCCGCGCCGTTACGGGGCTGGTTCTGTCACGTCGACGTACTCGTCGTGCGGAGACGGTCACGGCTGCGCCTTGATGAGGTCGCAAGAGGGTCACTGCTTCTCTCGCACCCCCCTCCCTCTCCCCCCGGGGGAAATCTAAGGAATGGACGCTTCTCTGTTCCCTTTTTTTGGGAAGAATGCCGGCTTGTGCTTTTTCGTTGGCTACATAGAAGTGTACTTGCCTGTTTAAGTATAACACGTACAAGTATGCGTATAAGTATGTATACAGGAATAGGTGTACGTACTCTTTTTTCGGGCGACGTGAACATCGCTCCTTATGTTGGAAGCCACTAGAGAACGCTAGCTTGTCCGTAGACGTGTTACCGTGTACGGCCGGGTTACCGTGTACAGGTTGCCGGAACCGTGGGGAGGGGGAGGGGAGGCTGGTAGCGATATCTCGTGACGCTTTGTCTAACTACAAATTATTTTTTTAAATTTTTTATGTTGCGTTAGTGTTCTCATTGAACAAAAATCGAAAAGGACGGTGCGTGAAAAATCACTGTCGCTACCAACGCGGTACGACAACAGACAATCAATGATATATTGCACGTCACCGCAGTTATTAGGTCTGATAAATTTTGTTACTCACTGGGTCACACGATGTCGCCACCAGCACTGTTGCCACCGCGCGCAGCTCCGATAACCCAGTAATTAGCAAACGGGTAAAAAATTCACGGAGAACCTAAAACTATCTAATGAAGACTCCCCAGCCGGTGTAATCTCCTACCGTTGCAGCCTGCTCATCGCGACATTATTAAGTGAGAAGCGTGAAGTGAACCGACAGGCTGGATGTTTTATTACTTACACAATGTCCATAAAACCTACAGACACCGAAGCGTATCGTCCATGACTTAGACGCCAAGCACAACACAACCAGAAAGGGATGAACCACGGCGCTCGGTCGTCCTGCTGGCGCTTAAGACACGGCAGCGAATTTATACCAACTAGACTAAATTTCAGTTGTTAAACGATGAAGCCAAGGAAAGGATAAAGGAAAATGAACTGTTTGTTCCAGTGAAATGTCTCGATGATGAGGAAAAGGGGAAATCAAAGCGGACCAAGAGACTGCTTGCCGTCATTGGGACTCGAACGCACGTCCTCCGCATTGCGCGTGGGTTGGCATTTAATCCAGTCACAGCGACGGGTGCGCTCCCCATCCTAATTTATTGGGTGTTTGGGTATGTCTACTAGAGTTAGCCCGGCCATGGTGGTGTTAGCCAACGTTAGTCAAGACGAAGTTCTAGACAAATTAGTGGTACATAGATATGCTTCAGGGTCATGTACTATACACCATTCTTTTCGTTTCTTTTATGCCGCTTTAGATGTCTGAATAGGGAGAGTTTACAGAATTGCGATATCCCTTTCTGGCGTCGAGTTGCAGAGTTGTAAACATGGTGCTTCAGTCTTGTTTATTATTGCGATTTTCAAAAACTTCTCTAAAAGGAAATTGATGACGTAGATCCGAAATTTGCTTCATTCAGCCGGTAGATTTCAAGATTTTCTTTCAAGTGCAACAATCGCAATCGAGTTCTGTTCAATTTATGCTGAGCAATGCAATGCTTTTTATGACTTTTTCATTCCCATGTATTTATTTAGATGGGCGCTCCCGAGCTAAAGCTTCCTCTTAGCTTTTACACGTGTTTAGAATAGCGTGTATTTCAGAGAGCGAGCATTTCCTGGTCCACGCATGCTCATTGGTAAATTAAAGTTGGTGTTCACTTCGTCGTTCACAGCCAGCAGCTACCCGTTCATTTACCGCTCACTGTTGCTTGGAGGACGTCCACGTCAAAAACTCTTCGAGACACATTTCGAGCCGCTGAGTTTCCGCAAGCTCTTTCTACCGTCAGGCCAGCTACAAGCCTAGTGGGCAACCCATAATTTACATTGAAGAAGCGGCTGTCAGGTTCCTGCAGCGATGAGGAAGCAGAATCACCACACAGGCCATCTCTCTCTCTCTCTCTCACACACACACACACACACACACACACGCACACGCACACGCACACACACACACACACACACACACACACACACACACACACACACACACACACACACACAAAACAAAAAAAAACAAAGAAGCGCCTTAAATTGTTTTCAGAGCGTCGCGGTAACAACTCGCTCGTACGTCCACACCCCTTCCCGTGATAATAGGGGGCAAGCGGAGATAGCTCGGCGATTTTCCCTTCCTTGTACCCTTTGGTTATGCGCGCAGAGGCTCGTGCGACAGCCATATGTGACTAGCGACACGTGGTGATTTTGAAACCACACCCACCCAGCCTTGGTCTTCGCGACGAAAACTGCGCGCATGAGGAAACAAGCGTTTGTCCCGGCGCTATATGCAGTGTTCACATAAGTTTCCTGCTAAATTCCTCCTGAATTCTGTGGTGCAGCGATAGTTAAGTGTTCATCGGAATGATGGATATAGCGCATGGACTTGTGGCTTCACTGGCTCGCGTGGCGTTTTTTTCTTTATTGCGCCTTATATTTTCTAACTTTCTCAACAGTTATATTTTTCTCGGCGCATGAAGCAAAGTAGGAAGGCAATAAGTTTCCGCTCACTGGATTATTTATTGCCACTTGTATTCCTAACGAAAAGTTCAAACGCAATTGTACAACTTTTAAAGCCGTAAAGTTGTTTTAATCCCCCAAGTTCAAGCAAATCGACAGACTATCTGTCATATCCATGCAGATTCCACAAACTTCAGCTTCCCTCCTCCAACTATCATCCCCCTCGCCCTTTCATTAATGCTTATTACCTTGATCCATTGCTGTCGCATCAAATTTTCATAACACTGTCGATATATAGCGTTTTTTTTCTTCGAATGTATTCGTCTTCAAAAAAAAAAAAAGTACGCTCGAACAAGCCTAATTTCCCATGCAGCGTTACCCCCGCACGCCCTCCGCAGAAACGACCGGCGTTTCACTGCAATACGAGACTGCATTGCGGAGAGGTCTCCCACAGGGCAAGGACCGAGATGCCTTTCACAGCTTCCCGTCTCTCTCTCTCTCTCTCTCTAATTTGCGCTCCGGTGGAGCCTAATTTAATCCGCAATTTGTGCGTCGCGTCGACAGCATGGAACGTTGCTTAGTACACAACACGCGTTTGAACTTCAATCTCCCTTCGAACGAAAGTTGGGAACAAAAGACGACCGTCGAGTTCAAAAACGCGGAGTCGTCGGAAAGCAGCGAGCAGCGTCATTCAAAAGGAGCCGATTGGTGAAAAAGGATTGGGGGGAGGGGAGGGGGGGGGGAGTGCTTACTAAATTGTCGAGGAAAGGGCTGGTCATGCTCGCTGCTTCTAAACTGTCGTCGATCGGTGCGAGGAGTGTTCTGGGTGGTGCGTAGCCTCCAGAAATGTCTGGATTGAATCCGTCTCACTGTGCGTAATTTATCCGCAAGTGGAAAAACAGATTATTCGATTCTATTTCGCTTATCGCGTGGATTCGTAATTAGTTTGTAAGTGTAAAAGCGTGTCGATCGTGTTTCGCAACTATGGAATCGCGATTTGGTCGAGAGCACGAAACTAATGGCCGTCAATGTGCTCCACTAATTCTCAGCTCTTAATTTCGTTCCACTCAAGCGCCTGTAATAGGAGAAAAATTTCACCTAGTACCTTCGGCTTACCTAAACGGAAGGACGTTCCCCGCAAAGTCGCAAGGCTTGTAAAATGCCGTTCTAGTATTTTATGTTTAGACATTTTCGAATACACACAATATCTATGCTGAATTGGCATCAAATAAAATGGCTGCCGCTACCCGGAACCGTGTTCCTCCTGCCTGAAACCTTTATCCACAAATGGGAGGGAGGGAAGTGTTGTAAAATTATGTATAAGTTTGTTTCAGTTAACAGTGGCTACTTGGCGAAAAACGCCGCTCTGCATATTTATTGTTTTGTTCACTTAAAGAAATCTAATTAATAAATGAAACGATTTTCCCTTAAGCCTAAAACACTTCCCACTTACATCGGGAACCAAAGTAGAGTTACATTAACAGTTCGGGCTCGTAATTTGTTCATGAATGAAAAACGTGTGCATTCTATTTCAGAGGTAACTTGTCAGCAGTGATTGATTGATTGATTGTTTGATTGATTGATTGATTGATTGATTGTATTACCATACCTGAGCAGCGCACGGGTTGTGAGAGACGCTGTATTGAAGTGGAGGCTGTTCTATAATTTTGACCACGTATATAGATTCTTTTAACGTGGGCCCAAAGCGTGACACACGAACGTATTTGTATCCCACTCACATCGCAGCTGTGACCAATTCCTGCCTACGGAATGGAACCCACGACCCTCCTCCCAGCAGTAGAGCGGCATAGTCAATTGCTGAGCGAGGCCGGGGTCTCTCATTGCGCCATGGTTTAGACGGACGCTGCAGGCGAACTTTCGCCGTCGCCGTGATGTTTCAAATAAAGTCCAAGGGCGAGTAGGAGGAGCAGCCCACGTGTCGCATGCGGCTGGGCGCGAGGACGAGATGACAGGGAAGATTGCCTGATGCGCCCAGTCTTCCCGCGTGCATGTTGGAAGTCACGTGACCAAGCGCGCTCTAAGGGAGGGGGAGAGCACGCGTCTCGTCGTCTAGCCCGGTCGCGGCTGCGCACGGTTGTCCCTGTGGCTGAGCGACGCATACTCGGCCCTTGCAACGTATATTGGAGGGCATCTGCGGCGGGTGCCAGGGCTAAAGGGAACCATGGTGGCTGGTCGTAAGATCATCATCATCATCATCAGCCTGGTTACGCCCACTGCAGGGCAAAGGCATCTCCCATATTTCTCCAAAAACCCCGGTCATGTACTAATTGTGGCCATGCCGTCCCGGCAAACTTCTTAATCTCGTCCGCCCACCTAACTTTCTGCCGCCCCCTGCTACGCTTCCCTTCCCTTGGAATCCAGTCCTTAACCCTTAATGACCATCGGTTATCTTCCCTCCTCATTAAATGTCCTGCCCATGCCCATTTCTTTTTCTTGATTTCTACTAAGATGTCATTAACTCGCGTTTGTTCCCTCACCCAATCTGCTCTTTTTTTATCCCTTAACGTTACACCTATCATTCTTCTTTCCATAGGTCGTAAGGCACGTGCTGTTTTTTCAGGCACCCGGTGTTGGAGGTCGCGTACACGTTTTGGAGACGTGGAACAGTTGAAATGGTGAAACAAGAAGCCGCACGGAACATTCTGGGACAAGCACGCGTGCTCCCCGGTGCCGGCTCTCTCTTCACAGAGGCAACGTTTTGAGAGCGAGTGGTCGCGGTCATCGAGTGATGTATGTTTTGCTTTTGCACGCGTGACGCTAGGCTTGTTAAGTTAGCAACCGAATGCTTGCTGCGGTTTATACAACCCTTTAACACTTTACGCTTGACCGGGGTAGTTGGAGAAGCATGGGAGAGGCCTTTGCCCTGCAGTGGGCGTAGCAAGGCTGCTGATGGTGATGATGAACACTTTACGCGTGGTAGCACTCTAACACTATAACACTTACTTTGGGTGTAATACACTGCTATCGCTGTCGACGCTTGGTCTTCCTGGCGAAACTGCAACAATTTTTTTTTCGTTACTACGTAAGGTCGAAACTTTCCGCAAGTATAAAATGTGGCTTCATTAAATTTTTTCACTCGTTATCCGTTCGCTAGATGCATCAACATATCGACCCAGTTTGTTGTTCCACTGCCCTTTCGTGCTTCCCGACTGCCGCCCCAAGTTCATTGTGCGGCGACAGTGCTACGCTGCTACGAAGACTGAAGACGGTATGAAGAAGACATGGCGCTTAACTCGCAACTAATTTTCATTACTAAAAAGCGTGTAAACACACACACACACACACACAATGTATATATAGATATATATATATATATATATATATATATATATATATATATATATATATATATATATATATATATATATATATATATATATATATATAAGTGGGTGGGCGAAAATTAGGAAAGAATCGGGATTGCGACTGTGCAACAAATACAAAAATTAAATGACAGGGTAAATTAGGGTTAGAGGGTTTGAAGCCTATCCAGAAGCGAGTTACCCATTTACCTTTTTCTCTCCTCGTAGCGGTAGTGCTATGACGAGACGATGAACGTGCGCCACTGTCGCCCAGTTTTCTATTCCGACGCCGAGAGTGCGTGACGTCTCAATCTGCACATTCTGCTTCAAGGTTGTTACTTCGTTGTGCTCCTCCAGAGGGACAAATGTCAAGATCATTTCAGAAGTGATAATACACCCCCTGTCTCTGTACCATTACGTTGTTTTGCTCTTGCTTCTTCTACAGTGTTCCGCCTTTCTAAACCCTTTAGATCCTCTTTGCCTTGTGTGCCTTAGGTTCCGAGAGCGCTCAGAATCAGAATTTGCAATTCCAGGATGGCGTGCTCCAGCCGCCGTTTTTTTTCTCTTTCCTTTTCCTTTCGGCTTGCTGTACAGCTCGGGTGCAATTTTTGCTTGCAAAGGAAGCAATAATCACTTTCGGAACACATTCTTCTCGCTGCTTACGCGCGGTCTCAGCCAGGCACAAATGCCTCATAAAGTTTGAACGATGGCAAATGCTGTGTGAAGAGGAGTGCATAGAACGAAGGGAACATAGCTACTACACGAGCGAACAACAGTCAGAGGGTGCATACGCTGTGAGGAGTTCTCGCTACTGCAGTTTCTAGCACCGGTACTCCTTTCCTTTCTTCTGTATTCGTTCCTTCATTATCCCTTTTCTTTTTCTTCGTGCATTCTTCTTCGTTATTTCTTTTCCTTCCTTTTCTTATTCAACGCGCTCTTTCTCTTGCCTTCCTTCATTTTCTCCCTCGCTTTCAATAATTTATTTTGTTCGCTCAATTATTTGTGCTTCATTCTTTCCTTATGCATTAGTTCATTTTCCTTCGTCATTTATTCCTACCCTCCTCCTTTCTATCGTTCATTATATTCTTCCAACCTACTGTCCCTTCCATTTATTTGTTGCTTATTCGTCCTTTCCTTTACTTGCTTGATTCGATTCTTTCGTTTATTCGTTAATAAACCTCTCTCTCTCTCCCGCTTCCCCCTGCCTTATGATTTCCTTCTTTTCCCTCCCTTCATCCACTCGGTTTTCTTTCTCTCCCAGTCTCTCTTGACCTTCGTCCCTTCGTTTACTGCTTCTCTTCTTTCATTCCTTCCTACCGCTCCTTACGATTTGCTTTTTTTTCATTGTTTCCCTAATTCGTTCCTTTTCCCTTTCCTTCCGTCCCAGCTTCATTCGTCCCGCAGGGAATAAAAAAAAAACGACTCCTCCCGCAGGTGCATTGTCTATTCTCGTCATTACTTTATCCTGCCTCGCCGTTGCCGCTTCACTCCGCTCGAGGTGAGCCGCGGAAGTGCGGCAGCAGGTCCCCAAAAGTCGCGTGCAACTGGCACAGGTTCTCGCAGAAGCTCAGCCACCGTGAAATCTTGATGAAGGCGCACGTACGCGCACTGCGCATGCCTGTATTATACACCTGCCCTTTCTTCGCACGCTCGGTGGGCGCGACCTTTCCTTTCTTTTTCCTTTCTTTTTCGTTACGAAAGCGAAGGAAGAATCAAAAAGCTTCTCGCGGGGTCCTCGACTTCCCCGGTGCTTGAACTACCAACCTTCCCCGCGAGGCGCTTTCAAACTTCGAGCTTTCTGTACGCGCATAACCTCCCCACTCTTTCTCTCTGACTCTTCTTGTTCGTAACGTTATTTCTTTGTTGCGTTCCCGAGCGCTATAGTTTCGGTTTTCTTCGAAAAACCTCCGCTCGGCTCTCCGAGTTTCGAGTCTTTCGCGATTTCGCTCAAACTCTTTCTTGCCGTTTCTCGCATCGCCGCCACCGCCACCACCGCCACGGTCTTCTTCATCCTGCAGCTGATGCTCTTTCGAGCGCGACCCCGGTTTCTTTTTTTTTTTTCGGGACCCCGTAATTTGCGTCCTCCTGCCTTGAGAAGAAATATATTGTGCGTTTCGTAAGCTTTGTCCTAGGTGGTTCTTTCATTTTTTTTTCTTCTAGAAAAGCACTTCTTTCTCAACAGTCCAAAATGCCTGCTGACGAGGCTTCGCAGACTAATACGGCGCCTCTACTTCCGAGCACGAGCTTGCGGCCTCGACTCCAGGCCGCAGAGGCCGCATTTAGATGGAGAGTGAAAGGCTGAAACGCAGGTGCTCTTAGATTTGGATGCACGTTGTAGAGTTCTCGGCTGTAAAAGCTGGTCCGGATCGCTCCATTGTACACGGCGTCCCTCACATAAGCTGCAGTGAAGTTTCGAAACATTAAACGCCATCATATTTTTTTTCGTTTGAAGCACACTATTTGCTGCTTGTTTAGTGGCTGCACGGAGTCGTGCTGCAGAGCACAAGGTTGTCGGTACCATTCCCGGCTTCGGCGGCCGCGATCCGAGGGTGTGGGAATACAATAGAGAAACTGCACATTTGGTAGCCAAACCTATACGTTGCACACTACGTTGAGAGGTCTCATGCACTGTTCGTCGCCTCAAACAACATTCACCACGAAGTAGCTCGGGAAAGCTCGGCCCCGTCTACTAAGCTTGCCTGCCGAGAAATTTCGCACTAGTAAAGGCTGTCAATTTCGTTTTTTTTTATTTGCCCGTACGGAATGTGACGTCAGCGCCGCCACATCTCCATTACATCGCGCGCTGCATCTTCTCTATAAAACCACGCGCCACATTGGTTTAGGGTCAGGTTATAGAGAGCATCGAGTTGTCAAAATTAACCCCGGAGGAACACCACTACGACTTCTCTCACATTCATTCTCTCGTGAGTCTCCCGTCGTCCAGTCAACTACGACAGCTTCATCATGGTACGCTCTATGTCGCTGCACCTCTTTCTTCCCTCTTTCTTTCCCTCTTCCCCTTCCCCCAATGCCGAGTAGCTGGCTAGAGGAATATACCTCAGGCCGACCTCTCAGCATTTCGTATCATTAAACTTCTGTCACTCTCTCTATGCCGCTGGTATATCTGGCGCAGACAATCAATGCGCGCGAACGTTGCCGAACCATACGTTCTTTCCAGTTCCCGATGCCGCAGCCAGACACGCAATTTTCGGCCAGCCCGCAAGAACAGGTGGCTCATTTCATCCTCCTTTTGCGGCTTCCTAAGTGAAAACGCCCACGGCGCCATCGCTCTACACGCCCCCTTCACGACAATCCATGCGGCGAAGAGCTGCGCTGTTCCCCCCCTCCTCCCACCCTCCCCCCTCGAAGATATATAGCAGACGACCGCTGCACTCGGAACACCTGCGTCCGTCTGCGTCACGGTTTTTCCTGTCTCTAGGTCACCAGGGGCACGCCATCTTTTTTGTCCGCCTGCACGTCGCTGCGTTACCGTTCCTTTGTTTCTCTCGCATTTCGTTTCGTTTATTTTTGCGTGCCCCGCCTCTGCCATGCTGTTGTTGTTTTGTCTTTCTAACGTCTGCCTTGTAGGGTGGGCGGACGTCTTGCCGGAGCTCGTCGTCTGTCAGGTCTCATCATCAAGGATGGCAGTTTGCAGACGAACGAATTCATCAGCCTCGCCCTGAATAGAGATGGGAGGCGCCCGCTGCGTACTCGGTTTATAAACAATGTGCCGCTAGAGTAGAGGCCGGGGCTGGTGTATCGTCGAATCAGAAGTGCGATCGTGGGAATGCACGTGACCCTGCACGTGACCTCCGGCCGTCTGTCTCGAGAGCTGGAGTCTCTGACGCTCTGACTCGGAATTGCCTCAGTGCCGTCTGCTCTAGTACCCCCTCGCACCGTACATTATTTCGCACTATTACCTGGAGGGTCGAATGGCGCCATCCTCTATGCCAATTTCTTAACGTGCGCTGTGCCACGATTGGAATGCTATGGGACATGGCTGGTTTGACTTGGCTCAAACACGGATTGGCGTAAAACGTGGTTATAGCGACACGAGTAAAATTTTCTTAGGACAGAATGCTCATACAGACTATTGGTTCATCCGTAAGTATACCTTTCATTAATATTTACTCACGTTTATGACTAGCTTAAGCGAAGAAAACAAAGGCGTACGATTGAAACCAGCGCACAGTCAGCCCAAGCAGCGCCGTTTTTCCTCCAATTTTAGAGGGCCCGCCGCTACTATTCATGTTTGACCTAACTAGTAACGCCCAAACCAAGTTTTCAGGTTGTAGTAAAGTGTCCTTACGTGATAGTACAGACAAAAGAAGCATTTTGCACGCTGTTCTAATAAAGGTTCACCCACTGTAAGACGGAACTCTTCAGACGTAGGTGGCCTAGTTCCCTGAGTAAGATACCAATTATATAAAAAAAAGAAATTAAATTAAATTATGGGTCTTTGCATGCCCAACCTCGATATGATTATGAGGCACGCCGTAATGTGGGACT
This sequence comes from Dermacentor albipictus, assembly GCF_038994185.2. Lineage (NCBI taxonomy): Eukaryota > Metazoa > Arthropoda > Arachnida > Ixodida > Ixodidae > Dermacentor > Dermacentor albipictus. The sequence goes on from NC_091826.1 coordinate 36,750,162, forward strand.
CCGGAATAATTTGGATCACCCGGGGCTTCTTCAACGTGCGCGTAAATCTAAGTACACAAATGTCTCACATTTTGCCCCCCATTGATGAAAAACTAAACAGAAATGATAAAGAAATTTAAAAAATATGAAAAATTGATTTCAAGGTCTTCAATTTCCGGCGCTCCCATACAGGACTGAAGGATTAGTCCACTTCTTTTTGATAGGTAGCTATTAAAACTCTGTCCTTCGTACCGTCACACATCTTACGTTTCACGGAGCAAAAAAAAATTACAAGTTTGTGTAAGCGTACTTTACGGAAAGAACAATGACTTAGAAAAAGATGCAGACAGCAGGACTTCTTGCACTGTCACCAAATTTTCTTAAATTAAATTGCGCCAAGTTTTCTCCAAACAGCCTGTCGTCCAGCGGTTGTCTTGGCTAAGTACTCGCAGATGTTACAAGAATTCTTCTATACATCTCCAATCAGCGTGCCGGGAACCTTACCGTAGCAACTGCAGTGAGGACTGTTTGCCATGATAGTTGATGACGGCGGTACTCTCGTAGGTCGTCACGGAACGTGCCATAAAATGCCCAAAAAGGGGAAAAAAACAAAACAGAAACAAACGAATACTGTTACGGTGGCCGCATATTCGACGCCCAACTAACTTCCCGACACAAATGTTTGTATTTTATATAATTTGAATTTTATCGTCTTTGTATTTTATATGAAACAAATCTGTGTCGCCACTTCAAGTATCTCGTTAAGAATACTAATGATGAAGTAATATTTCGCATATTCATGGAACCATGTAGAAAATTATGTATAATCATGAAGGCAGAATGTTGCGAAGAAAGCGCATGGGCAGATATTCTGGGCACTGTGAGATTCCGCCACGCTGGCGTCTTTTTCATTCTGTTTATCACCCAGACAGTATTGAGTGACATGTAAAATGGCGTGCAGTGACAACGCTATGTCAACGTTACAGCAGTGCCACATTGAAGCAGACGGAATAAAAGGAATACTAAAAGAAGAAACAGAAAATAAAGAGCGAGATAGAGAGAGAGGGAAGCATAGAAACAGTTCCAATATGTCAGCGCAAACAAGGCAAAATGATACATTCTTTACAGCACTCAATCAAAATATGTCAAAAATATAGGGAGAAGAAAAAGAACTTGCTGATTACAAAGAACAAAGATGTATCAAAAGAAACTTTTACCGATGTGAATAAAAAGAGAAAACAGTTGATTGTTGGTCTCAGCGGAGAACAAGTTATGTACAGTGCGCTCCCACAAGAAGATATTCATTCATAATTTTTTGTATTGGCACATGGTAGTGTATATATTTATTGGGGATCAAAATAACAGGGCAATCACCTGATCACTATTATTTGTTCGGTGACGCAGTGTACAAACTAGGGCGCTTCAGCACACTCGGTGTGCCTTTAACGCGACAGTTTAATGTAAAGTGCATCGCCTTATCTAAATTATATTGACGAAAAATTCCCAGAAGTATATTTATGTCTGTATAACCAAATACTTATCTTGAGCCCAAAAGCCAATGAGTGCAAGCAAGGTAGTGAATTCGACAATTTGGTGAACTCCGACAGTGTCTGCAACGGCAGTCCCGGTCAGAAAGAAGGTGAAAGCATAAACGAAACGAAAGGACCGAAAAAGGGCAAAATAAAACTAACTATTCTCCCTGATTGCACTAGAACTATAACCGTAACGGTTTTACACTCAATTAGGCGAAGCTACCGAGCCCTTCGTGGACACCATATCTATAGCAAATGCACTGTAGGCATGCGTACAGTCTTATGACCCTGTTCTACGTAGGGTCATACTAAGTACGTGGAACAATATTGGGAAATGTTCCACTTATGTAAATTTTATCCCGAACGAATGTCGACGAGCACGGGCCTTTCCACCAGCCGAGCTTCTTACCAAGTGGCAAAAGCTATTACGTTTAAGTGCCATTACTTAAGATTAAGAGCGAAGGCAGGCTCCCTAAGCGAAATTAGGTTTCTTTATTCTAATGGAATGAACAGCCCGAAATCAATCGACCACGCAGCTTCAACCCTAACCTGAGCAGCACAGTGCCACCCATGGCACAACGCGTAAGAGCGCGTAAGGCTGGAGCAGCGTGGTTACGAGACCTCTGCGTCGAGACACACAACGCCCACAACCGGTGTCTGTGTGTCTCCCGCCGCGTTTTCGAAACTAATGACCTAACGTGCGCATCGCAGAAGGCCCACCTGCTCCGTCCCGCATTCACGGTCGTCAGCCTTTCTTTCTTTCTTTCTTTCTTTCTTTCTTTCTTTCTTTCTTTCTTTCTTTCTTTCTTTCTTTCTTTCTTTCTTTCTTTCTTTCTTTCATTTCCTTTCTTTCTTTCTCCGCCCATCTTCGCGGGCAAACGCAGGTGTGGGTGTAGACGTCGTGTAGCGGAGCGTCGTAGAACAGACGGCTGCGCTTCGGGCAGACGTCAAAAAAACGTCTTTTAAAGAAGAGCGACGCGTGAAGGCTGCCGGGTTAAGTGGGCCTCATTTATTTTCCCCACACGCGTGGTTCCGTGGGCAAACCGCCCGTCGTAAGTAAGCTTCGGTGTTGCTACGCAAGCAGGTGACGACTGCTGCGCACAGGATGTGGTTGGCTGTAAGCGCGCGAGTGAGCTGTCACGCCTTTTTGACTTCTCACGCGCGACGTGGTAGGAAAGCGGGCACGGCGTCTATGTACCGTATTTCACTCGACCTAAGCAGCGTGGCCAGCAGGTGCGTGGTCCAGCGCTTCCAGATACTGTCCCCAGCAATCTGACGTATCTCGCGTGTCCTGAGATTACAGGTTGATAGTTTAAATTAGGGCATACCAGATGTTTTTTTTTGTTTAGATTATGAAGAATTAGAAAAAAATTATCTGTGCCAGAAAGTACATTTTAAATCCTTGAACAGGATTGTTCGAAGAGGCGGCCATTACTTGAGCAATAAGTACAACTGCATACGGTACTTACTAACAAAATCGCACTAATTGAGTTTTGTATTAATTACTTTAATGCACATATCGCAATTTACGAATTGCAGCCACGGTGTTTACAAGACTTACGTGCAGTTCGAAAGACTTCAGGTAAGGGCACCGGTTTTGAGATGTGCGCTGTCAAACTTGCGGTAAAAACGCGCCGATTTTCCACTTACATTTTTTTTTCAAAGTGGCGTTTTCTCCGTTGAAACACTGAAATAAACAATGGCGATAAATTTGGTTGTATATTTTGGGAACGAATATGTCGAAACTGGTGTCCGAACTACTTGTTCTGAATATCACAATCCTTGCGAATATACCGGCATAATTTCGTAAATTGCAAGATGTGCGGCGAAGTCATTAGTAAAAAGATAATTAGTAAAATTTTGTTTGTTAGTCAATTATGAATTTTATTCTGTAAGCAAGTGATGTCAGCCTGTTCCAGTAATCGATCTCCAGGACTAATTGTGCTATCTGCCAAAGGAGTTATTGTTTTTTAAACTTCTGTATACCAAACATAATAATACATAACTAATAAAAAAAACAAAGAAAGAAGACGCTCGATATATCCTTTTTCTTTATTTTAGGTTTCACAGTCTTGCTGAACATATCCCTTATTTGGTGCAGTGCCCTACTGCCACATAAGCCACATTACATAAACACAGAACACTACTTGCATAACAAATCGCATATTCTTCAAATAGCTAGTGAAGAAAGCGTAAGGTGCTTAACCTTTAAATTATTTGCGTTAGGCTGCATGAACGAAGCATTCAAATGAATAGGAAACGAAGACATTTCAACTTATCGAAAACCTTATCGAAACACATGACAGACGTCAGGAGGGAACAAATTTACTGCAGGACGCGATGAGCCCCTGCGTTCCCCCTATAATGCGGGGCTTCGCGTAGTTCCCAAAATGAAGCAGCTTTCGCAGCGGTTGGGTCTTTTTCTCATCGCGGTCTTCACACTGACTTCCCGCAGCGCCATGACCTAAATTACTTTTTCGACCTTGACCCTCTGAGGTACTGTGCAAGGCAGAAGAAGTAAAAAAGAAGGCTTTCTTCTTCTTTGGCAGGACATTTATTTCTTCTTGCTCGATGCGTTCTTTAATTGCGTTAGTATCAGGAATGCTGAAGGTAAAGAAAGTGCACTCACGCACACACATATATATAGGGGGTTTCTGAAAAGTTCAGCACGCAGGACCCGACGTAACATACGCACGAAAAAGACGACGTACTCTGACAAAGGCTGGTCGACCAGCCGAAAACGTTCAGTAAATAAGTCTTCCTAAAAGTTCGTCGTTTCTTTCCTGCGTATATATATATATATATATATATATATATATATATATATATATATATATAATATATATATATATATAATGTGTGACTTAGTAAGACGTGCCCTTGGATCCAGTGATTTGAAGTGCTTGAATGATTGCTACCACTCACGAACCGCCACTCCGCCACTGAGCTTCTTTCTTCGTCATCGATTTCATTCGTTCGTTATTCTTGCCGATTAGTGGTTCGTTCTACTTCGCGCTTGACAGCGAGTGCGGTGAGGCGTTCACATTCGAAGCAAGTGGCTCGGGCGGCGATATGGAGTTTGTTATGGTTCTTGGTTTCGCTGTAGAGCTGCCTCATCAATTCCTTCAGTGTAACTTTTGGGGGACCCGCCGCGATAGACTATTGGCTGTGGCGTTGCGCTGCTGTAGGTTCGGGTTCGAGGGTTCGATTCCAGGCCGCGGCAGTCCTATGTCGATGGGGACGAAATGCAAGAAGGGTAGTGCTCTTTAGATATAGGTGCACGTTATATATTCATCCTAGGTGGCGAAAGTTAATTCAAAGTCCCGCAATATTACGGCCCGCCGCAAAAGCAGATGTGATCGCGGCGTGCGAAAAGCACAGAATTTAAGTTAATCAAAATTTGCTTTTGAGGTGCTGCTGGATTTGATTCACGTGTACCTGCCCTGTCGTTACTCGGTTCGTTTCCCCAAACACTGGCATGCCTTCAGTGGAGGTTAAAGGCGATTGGCCGAAAAGTGAGTTGTAGAAAAAGAAAAAAAAACAAACTGGGAACAAATAATAATAATAATAATAATAATAATAATAATAATAATAATAATAATAATAATAATAATACACAAGAGCTATGTAACTAAATAAATCTCAGGAATAGGAAGTGCGCCTCGTTAGCCGGTGTGTCTATAATAGGAAAAACAGAAGGAAGCCGGAGATGGAAATATACAAGGAAGGAAAAAAAAGAAAAAAAGAAAAAGAAAGAAAGGGGGGGGGGACAAAACACACGATTGCTAGAATATGAGACAACAGCAGCAACTAGAAGACGAATGAAATGAAGATGCTTCTTCTTATCGTTCTTCCGCAATTCGCTGCGGGTACCATACCAGCAATAGCAGCGAGCTAGTTACACACCCGGGCGACGTCTCGACGCGGACATATGCGCGCGAGTTCAACCGCTATCGAGAAGCGAGCGGCATGATCAGCGCATTTTAGAGTTTTTCAATGTATTCGCGTGCAGTGATCCAGCGAGAGGGTTGAAAACGCTGAGCTCAACATGTCAGCTTCGGCGCGTGCAAAAAACAAAACAAAACAAAACAAAACAAAACAAAACCAACTAGTCGAAAAGAATTTGAAGGCGACCTCGACGCAGGACGAAAGCCCTCCCTCTCTCACACCAGGAAAGGCCGTCTCCTGTACGTGCGTGTGCGCTTTTCTTCCGCGACTTGGGTGGTCCCGTCAGCCGAATCGTACGCTAGCACATGACGTCACCGTTGCAATTAAGCGCCCCACAAGAAACGAAACAAACAAACAAACAAACAAACACACAAACGAACAAATTTTTTTTACATACGAGATTAGGTGAGTGTTTGTGCTAAGGTGGAACTGTACAGTTATTATTATTTTTATTTATTTATAAACACTGCAACCCCGAGTTGGGGCTTCATCAGCGTGGAGGTACATTTGTTGGGTTTCGCAAATTAGCTAACAACTGTAATAATAAAATAAATACACGGAAAGGAAGTACACGACTTGGCAATATGAACACATTGATGTACCGGAACCAATCGCAAGAGCATATAGTAAGCTTAGTGCGACATGCGAGACAGGTCACTCCTGTAGGTGCACAGCAGTTATGTATGAAGCGAAGCGATAATGCGGCGTAGTTTGGAACGAACTTGACCTGAGTTGTTTTCGGGCCTTCCATTCCTCTTTGTACACGGAAAACTCCAGCACCATTTGCTAAATACTGCAAAGCGTGTAGAAAACTCTGGGTATATAGCCGCGCCGACAGAAGTAAGGCGTCGAGTCAACTCTCCGTTGCGGCATCGCTGGTAATATTATAATTATCCTCAGTGGCATTTTTTAAAACTTACGCTCTTTCGTTGTCTAATTATTTTTTATGTAGCACGGGGATGTGTGGAATAATCGAGCGACTCTTTACCTCGATCTTTGTTAATCAAGGTGCTGCCAAATACAAAGCTGAGCACGAGAAGAGCACAGGGACGGGCACACCCACGGACTGCGCCCCATCCTTGTGCTCTTCTCGGCCATGTTTTGTGCTGCGCATCACCTTGCTTAACGATGTACGACCGACTCGCCCACAACATGCGTTATCTTACCTCGATCTCTTCCCATCAACCGATTTCGAAGATAACATAAAGGTCCTGTGCCATGCTTTGACAGACTACGTACGTATCATAGGACTTAGCAGCACCAACTCTTCAAGTACGCGACAGCGCATTTATAACGTGACGAATGTGGCGTCTCGACAGCTCCGCGTGCGTGTGTCGTTTCCTTACCTCGCATCCCTCACAGAAATTGGGATTTCGTTCTTGCGTGGGGATAAACAGGGCAGACTTTAGGCGAAACAGTGAGACAGACGAGGGAGAGGGCTCCAAGTTATAGCTCGTTCTTGCGTATACATAACGAGCGAAGGTTTTCGGCGGGGCACTGAAATAGACAAGCTTATACAGCGACCGTCCCCTGTCTGTCTAACTGTCCCGGCTAAAAAAGTTCGGGCTCATTGTTTTCACGCAAGTATTAACCGACTGTATAGGCCAGCAACATATTGCGATTTCACGCACACTGCGACGCGATTGCGTGCGCTTAACACACCTGGAGTTTTTCGAGATTATGTAGCTTATGGTTGCCTTTAAGTATGCGATAATGAATGCTGCGGTTAATGTGAATCAATCCAAAGCCGAAGGAATTGCTGAAGTCTCCTGTCCTTTTGTTTCATTCATCACAATCCAACTGAGCCTTTATGTTGAGCATTTGGCGCTAAAACCCAAGAAGTGGTACAGAAAGGAGGATAGAGAGAGGGGGGAGGTTATGGGGAGTACCTGACACGGTACACACCAAACACAGCGCACGCGCAGTTCCATCGATCCATGCACGGAATTTCCGCGACGAGCGTTTGAAGCTCCGAGTAATCGTCGCAGCTAACCCCGCAGGCCCTGACCAGGCACGGAAGGAAAGGACTGAATAAACAAACGAGGAACTCAGCCGTTTATCTCGGGGGCCCTGATGGCCATGTTGCGTGACCGTGACTCGTTCATTGAGGTGGTGTAATCTCCCCTCCCTTACGGAGGATAATTTACGGTCGTCTCATTCGCTATCTCCAGTCGGTTCGCGCTGTGTGGTCCGAGACGATATTTGGACAAGTCTCGGGGAAAAGAGATACTTGAAATAGCATATACCGCGTTTTATTTTTATTTTATTGATGTGAATGTTAGGAGAGGGTGGCGCCTTTATGTGGTGGCACCGGCTACTCCTTGTCACTTGGCAGACGAAACAAATTTGCGCAATAAGGAAGAATAGCGACACTAAATATAACACTCAGTAGAACACCGGATCAATAAAAGATATACAGTCCAACAGTACATTAGTCGCAAAGTTCTGTGCATTAGTTCAGTCCACGTACGCATATATAAAGTCCGATGTTTTGAACAGCCAAAACACACAACACATCGGCTTTCAGCTGTATAGTGCGCACAGTCGGCGTGAAAAAAAAAGAATACTGACCGTGGCACTTGATAAAAATGCCGAATTTGTGGGCACTCTGTCAATGGAGCCAGCAAAGCCTTCCGGGAACTATGTTGTTCACAAATAGAGTAAAACCTCGTTATAACGAACTCGCTTTATTCAAGATATCGCTTATTTCTTTCAAGTTCTTTTCCGCCCCCCCCCCCATCTGTACCTTACAAGATCTGTACCTTACAAGATGGAACTAAACTTTCATTTCATTTCAAGTTTTTCACAGTCTTTAGCGCATTGCGTGCAAAGTGTGACGTACCGCGAGACGCCGCTTCGTACGAAGTGACATGCGGGAAGTCCGCAGTGAGGATGTAGCATATCGCTAATTCCCAGTATTCATTGTACACGTTGTGCTCAATTTTGATAAACATTTCGAATCACTTGGGTGAGTGTGCATTCTGAACCACGCAGCAGTGCGTGTGCGTGCGTACAAGTTCCAGACCCGCTCCTAGACTCTTAGCGCTCATGATGAAAGATGTAATAGCGAACCAATCAAAAAGGTGTGCCGTCAGGTATGTATTTCTGCTTCGGAATACTGTGATGCGTCCAGTTCATGCGAAATAAAGTTTATATTCGCGATTAAGCACTGTCTTTCCATCTTTACAGCTATTTTCGACCTGGGTGCGTGCTCTCATACGTCCCTAGCCAATGACAGGGACTGATTTCCGCATTAAAAATGCATTAGTCGGCTCACTAATTCTCCCTTCGCGGAAAAGAAACGTCACAGTCAGTGCGTGGGAGACACGTAGTCAAATGCGCGCACAACTCGCTTTTCTCTAAGTCCTGTCCCGACGTTTCCCTCCATTCTCCCGCAAATTGTCTATTCAGAAGATGGCGAACAAAGACAAAAGAAACTGCAGTTTGTTCTGTAGACTGTTCCGGCACTTTACTCAAACCCTCATTAATAGTCTCTCTTATCACTCCGATACATCTTCTTCGTCGCGACAGCGACTAATTCGTCCTTATCCTCCGGGGTGAACCCTAGCCATCTCTCCGGCGACCTCGGCACACAATGCGTACTACGGGAAGTCCAATTTGTTCATCGCTCTCTATCGTTAGAATTTTTTTTTTTCGTCACTGACTTTCTCCTTTTCTTACATTTACACGTTAAGAGAAAGCTCTCCAGTTCCACTAATGGCACCCCCCCCCCCAAAAAAAAAACACTATATCTGCCGTTTCCCTCCCACGATCTTGACTGTCCATTGTGCGGGCCCTCTGCAGACAAATGCGTTTAATTCCGAGAGTCCAATCAGACACTCTGTCCCGGGGGCACACAGTCGGGCTACTGGCAGACCGGAGATTAGGCAGTTAGTTTCCCGGTCACATCCCCCATGTCATTTCTCTCTTCGCCCCCCCCCCCCCCCCCCGCGAAGACTACATCACTGATGTCCTCTTTTAATTGTTCGAAGATTTTCGAGGCACCCTGAACGTCAGCGTATGGTGTATATATGTGAATTACCGTGTAGTGAGTGTGGGTGAACGTTGCCGTCGAAAAAAAAGAAAAAGAAAAGTTATGCGAAATGCAGTTTTTCCGATCAAGTTGTTACAATAACGGCGGGCATCAAAACTGGCGCGGCAATCGCTTTATTAGTGAATGTAATTTTCCCAACTGACATGACAGTAATGACTTTGCGAGGCGCGTTACAATTGTGAAATTGAAGGCTACCAGTAATCGACGAATGGTCCTGTTGTAGAAACCGTTTCTAGCAGCTCTCTCCATAGCACCATTTCCGACAAGAAATACGGACTCAACATGCGCCACAACATTAATGGTGGTCCTAGTTAACATTTCCTTTCTATATCGCATTTCCCGCAGTTGGCAAAAAAAGTCGTTATCGGGAACCGCAATGCATTTAGCTGCAGATTTTGAGAGAGAGATCCAGAAAGGTAGTAAATATTTTCCTAATTTGTGGCAATAAAAGAACGGCTAGGTCCACTTGCAAAAAAGTTGATCCGTATTGCAGCACTGCCTTTAAATGCGATATCATCGTCGCAACCGTTGCAACAGTGAAACCCAACTTTTCATCCCCTTTTTCGCCAAGTAAACACACGGAGCTTTGCCCTGAAATAGGGGCGCCAACCATGCAAGCCCGAGATCTTCATCAACCAATAGAAGATCAAGACATCCGGCCAGACCGCTGTATTACTCTTTCTAGAGTACTAAAGTTTACTTCCTCCTCCTCCTTCGTCTACGTCATCACGCGCACAGCGAAAGACGGAAGAGGGGGACAAGAATGCACGCGATAGACTGGCCATAAATAACCCATCATCTTATCCCGGACGTTACCCATCTCTGTATCAGAATTGTTTCGTCTAATTTCTCTCGCTTTGATCCAATCGTGAAAGCGGCAACTCGTCGGAACGTTGAAATACACATCAAAGAAAAAGAAGAGAAATAGTTCTCTCCTCGAACAAAATAGGACCAACTATTTCAATTCGCCAAAAAAAAAATAAGTAATTACTTCGCGAGAGCGCACAAGAAAAAACAAACAAGACAAGCGCGCGCACCAATCTGGCGGCGTTCCCTTTGATCTACGCAGGGCGGCATACGACAAGTTTACCCAACACAGATCATCTTCGCGACGCGAGCAACAGGCCTTCTCTATGGCAGCGTGTGTAGTAGGTTCAACCAGAGCTCCTACACAGCAATAGAAGCAAAAACAAATCGGCCGGGGGAAGGGGGGGAGGGCGGTGTTATGAACTTGGGAGCGCGATCGCATCTCCCAAAGCGAACCGCCTCGAACGGGCCACACACACGCAGGCATCAGCGCGCGCCGCATCGGATCCGGTGGGAACATGTTCTTCCACGTTCGCAGCTCAAAAACAAGAAAAACAGAAATATGCCGCGCAAGAGTAGCTCGAACCGTCGTAAAGCGGGAGGCTCTAGGATTACACGTGTACACACACGCGCACGTATGCAGAAAAAAAAAAAGCTAGCGAGAAACCGCGAACTCAAATAGCGACGCGCCACCGTGACCTGGCAGCCCGCGGCAATCATCAAAGTTGCGTCTTTCTTATAACGGATCGCTGCACGTGAAACAGAGAAAAAAAAAGAAAAGAAAGAAAGGAAGAAAGGAAGGAAAGAAAGATATCGCAGTATACCAAAAAAATAAAAAGAAGTCGAGAGTGGTAGGGATCTGCTGGAGACGTGTTTCTTGTCACTAATGAGCGGTGACAGAGCAGTTTTATTTTGTCATCTCGTGGGTGGACGCTTTTCCTTTTTTTTTTCTTTTCTCCTTTTTTTTTCAAATATCGCCTCGGGGGTTTACCCAAGGTCAGCAGTCAGTCGGATTCGGGTCGAAAACTTCCCCAGAAACCGGAGGAGTCGTGGAAGCGGGGACATTTGAGACGACACGCGCGATGAGTCCTTCGGTCCTTTTGAAGCCTGCCGCGACCGCAATGTTTCTATATTTTCGTGTGTTGTTGGAGCCTAACCGTTAGGTCGCCTCCCACGTAGGAAATTACCGTTGCGGTCTTTTCCTATTTTTTTTTCATACCGTTCGTCTCCTCGGTTTCCTTTTTTTTTTCTTAAATAGAGGGCTGCCGTCGCAATAATTGCCGCAGGTATTTTGATACTGGCGGGAGTAGATTGATCAAGTTGGCGTTGGATCGTTTCGAAATTTTGCACCAATAACATGAAATGGCATAATGCAAGCGTTACGTTTTCTTTATTACGTTTTTGTCTAATATGGTGCCAAACAATCGATGTAGTTTTGATGTGTTTTTATGCATGCAATACTCCTGGAAGTTAAGGCTAGACCAGTACATTAAGACTACACGAGCGGTTAAAGCTGTAGACTTGGACGGCGCATCGAGAGTCCACAATATCGTCTCTACGAATGGCCGGTAGACTTCGTAAGGCTCTTTTACGTTAGCAAGTGCTGTTTACCATTGGATGGTCATCCTCACAAATATGCCCAACATGGCGGTAGGCTGGGTCCAACGAATGTTTCTACGTAAAATATGAACTTTGTATGTTATGTGTGTGTGCTTGCACGCATGCGTGCGTATGTTTGTGCGAATAAAATGCCAGGTAATCTTGAACTTTATTCCAGTCAGCCGAACCCCAAATTTCGCTCGAATCAATGCAAAGTTTGAACTTGAGGAAATCCTTAAAAAAGATAGACATGCTTTGAGGCTTTGGAACATACATGTAGACGAATCGACCTCAGCATTGACCAAGCACCGGTGATTGTTGGTACAAGATATATGAAGTGAACTAAGAAAGCAAAAAAAAAATTGATGAGTTTCATTTGTAGCGAACCCTTAGCGCCACAAAACAAGAAGCCAGCGAGTAAACATTTAAAAATCGAAACGATAGAGCCGTAGCTGACGCAACAGTGGCGATAAGAATGACGACGATGGCCCGATCACGACTAGTGGTGCTACTGCGACGAGATTGTTTTCACAGTCGTTGACAAAATGTCCGTAAAGCGCCCTTACACCTTGGATACAAACCGTATTCGCTAACGCCATTTATTAATACCGGCTGCTAGCTCTAGCTCCGAACATCATGGTTACTAAGACCAGTACGTTACTCGGACTAGCAGTACGAAGCAGAGCAAACTATTTCGTGTCCATCAAAGCTCAAGTTCTTTTTTGTAGTGTTGGCTGTAGTGGTGGTGGTGGCAGTGGTGGTGGTAGTAGTAGTAGTGGCAGTAGTAGTAGCAGTGGCAGCAGCAGTAGCAGTAGCAGTTGTTGCTATAGCTTTCCTTCTTGTTGCTGTTATTCTTTCTATTTACCGCGACGAAAGTGAATAAAATAGCCCAGGTATATTAACGCACGACTAACCAGTATAACCGCTCGAACAATGGCCTCCTCAATACTGAAGGAACCAACGATGCAATCTTGAGTGACGCCCCGCTAAAGGAGGAAACAAACAAACTTCCTCCCGGAATGACGGCAAATAAAATGTCACGTCGCGGAGACAACCGCCCACAATAACAACATTACAAAAAAAAAAGCACCGTGAAATGGGAAGCAAAGGTCGCTCCGGTGTGTAGTTGTAAACTGCTCTGCCCCGAGGTTAGCTGGCGAGATTTTTTTTTATCTCCACTATCGCACCTCGCTTGCAGAACGCTTTCGACGAGGATGGAAGTCACCCCGGCCCCGACCTAGACTTCTTTGAGCCTGGCGAGGCCGACCCTGTCCTTAAGCTTTACTGTCCGTCTTTTCTTCCTTTCTTGAACTGCGTGCGGGCGCTTTACGATCTTTGACGGCTGAGATGATAGCGCGCAGTTTGCTGTTTCGGTCGCATCTTCCCTCCCCCCTTCATCCGAGACACCCCACTTGCGTCGAATGGCCGTGGAGTAGGCCTTTTGTTTACTGTTCGCCGCGGCAGACGGAAAAGAAGTCGCGCTCACCTCAACGACTCTACCCGTTTGCGTCGTATCACGATTCTTTTCTGTTTATTTTCTACATCTCTGGAGCAGCGTGTCGGCGTCCTATAGACGTGGTTTCCGCGAACGGTAGCACATCCCACCTCTCCCCACCCCCCCTTCTCTCGCGGCTTCGTTCAGAGACGAGATGAGAGGTATTTACTTGGAGACACTTCCCTCGATTGAAGAAGCCAAGCCGACTTGTAAGAGAACTTCACCATGCTGCGGAGCTTTTTTCTTGGCTGTTTCTCGTACATTTTGATATGTTCTTTTTTTACATTTGCTTTTGGATAGACTAAACGAAAACAAACATAGGAGGCTTTCTGATCTTCGTGGTACCATCGAGGTCGTTTTACAAACTGCTGCACGATCATTCCTGCGAATGCGCGACACGGCAGAAGTCATAAGGGGCCTGCGGGGCAGAAAACTGAACCAGTTTGTAGACCTTCACGGTGGAGATCGCCGTTAGAACAGACGACAAAAAAGAAGGTCGTCGGGTGTCCGCTTTTACGTCGTCTGCTCTGTCTCCATATTTTTGGATGGGGCGAATCGCTCTTTCTTTTCGCGGGCCGGGCCATATTCCGCGATCCAAGCCACGATCAAATCGCACTGTGCAATACCCGCTCCACAGAAGAACTGCTGGCTGCGTCATTCGCTGTAACCACGTGACGCACAAGAATCGGTGATTCCGCCCGTGGCGTAAATCTATTTAGGGAAAGAAGGGGTCGGAGGTGGTCGGGGAGAGAGTACGCAGTGACGTCATCGTATATTGTCGCCTTAATGCTGTACAGCTAGTTCAGCGAAAAGGATCCGTGTTATCCCCACTCGCGTATCTGCAGTGGAAGCCGTGAATACGGTAACGAGTTCTCGTTCATGACCACGTGAATATTTCTTGTTGGAGCCGCGATGTCTGATCACCTGAGTGGGAAGTGCGGCTATGGACTTCGTCTCATTGCTGTGACAGCTTGCGAGTTCAGATGCATGTCGGGGAAAAGACACTACAAGCACGAGTGAGCTAGACTATATCAAAAAATAAAATCTGGGGTCTTACGTGCCAACAGCTAAATCTGATTAAAGGACACGCCGTATTGAGGGAGAACAATTTTCGCCACCCGGGCGAGGTTATCTCTAGCAGGCCGTTGTGCTATCTGCTCACGAGAAGAACCTCGGATCCGAAGGTGCAAGCGCGGAACAACCTCTCGGAAATAACGGCGTACGTCATGAATAAGAACAGACGAAACGGCGCTGTGTGCCAGCTTTTCCTCGCGTCTTGTTTCCCCGTCTCTGTTTGCGTTAAATATGCACAACCAATTAGCCCAGACGTTCACGCTTGCAAAACATACATGACTACTCGGGCAAGCGTGACTACTCGGACTACTCGGGACTCGGGCAAGCGTGTCGCACTCTTGCCGATAGCGCCAATCAATCAGTATCGATGCCAACAGGTACCGCTAGGTGTCGCACTTCCAGTTCGGAACCCACCGTTCGGCCGCCTTGGATAGGTGTCACCGGGTCTGTAACGCTGATGACGTAATGAGAAGGTGATGTAATGAGAAGCATTGGTTGCTAACGTTTATTTCCGGACACAGTATCAATGGCCATCTGCTTTCCTTTTCTTTCCTTGTTGTGGCCGAGGCAGAAGATGCAAGCGAGAATCTGTGGCACTTTCCAGAAGCGGCCCCTAAGTGACGTACGTACTGTCCAAAGGGCGCGAAGCGTTCAACCATGTTTCGAAAAAGACACGAGACCATTAGCGAAACGACGAAGTTGTTAGCAAGACGGGGAAAAAAACGAGAAACGTCGCTGCAGAAAATAGCGCGGAAAAGCAAGGTTGTTCTGCAACCTGCCCAAGAACGAGCAAGCGGAACAGCTTAGGCCGTTAGCCTCTCCGAGGATTAATTTTTATGGGTCCATTTCCTCCGAGCGAAGCTCGGTCTTCGAGGAGCTCGTCTGTCTCTCTTTATGGTTTCTCCTAGATGGCGCTGAAGAACACCTGTTACTCGCTAGGAAATGGCAGTGCCGTTGTATACACTGAACCGCTTTGCTTGCTTGCTTCGTTGCGGTTTCTCCAGTGTGGTGTTCGCTACGCCGCGTAATAGGAGGCTGCGGTTTTTCAACATAGCAAATGACCACGAAAAGTAGAACATTCTGTTGTTGTTGTTGTTTTGTTGTTCGCTGTAATTGAAGAGAACGCGCTGTGGGGGTCCAGCGGCTATGGCGTTATGCGACTGATCTTAAGGTAGCGGGCTCCACTTCCACTATGGCGTCATTCATAAGCCGATATGCGCTTTCGCAATATTAAAGACTTACTTTTTTTTACATGAGCGGAAGGGAAATACGAACTATCTTCTAAAACACACGTGAGTTGTCTAGGCTTCTTACTACGGACACTGTTTGGACAACCTCAAAAATAGTCTTCAAGCTCGAGCAAGATTTAAAAATGGATGCGATAAATCTGCCGAGGAGTGACGTCAGCGTTTCCGGCCAATAAGGGCTCGCGAGAGAAAGTTTATCGCGAGATTGGCGCGCAGCGCGCCCGTTACGAATCAGCTTCGAACATTCGTTGTTGATTCTCTGAGGGTGACAAAATTATTTGACGCACAACGTAAAACTTGCCTTTCATCGCTTTCACAAAGCTTTGACTTCCCGCTTTTTTACTTACAAAAGACAAGTAATGTCCGATCGAGAGCCTCGTACACAGCACGGCCCCCTCTTTACCCTCTTTCTTTTTTCTTTTTCTCTGATTTCGACACGCGCCATGCATCGCTATTCAAGCGCCCGGCATCACCATCCTTGGGGGCAATTATTTCGCTTTCAGAAGAGGGTCTGAATACGACGCCCACTTCAAGAAAGAGTCGACCCCGGGAAGCCCCCCGACGAGCTTGGGGCGCATGCGCGATCGATAAGTGCCTTCCTGTGGCGACGCCCAGGCTTCACTAGTGCATGGGCGAGGGGGCACACACACGCGACCGTTCACCTAGTCGTCTGCTCCTGGCATCGTCTGCAAGAGATGTCGTCTGCACGGCCGACCGCTAAGCCGCGTGGAGGCCCGTCCGGCTTAACCTTCTCCTCGACGCTATGCCACACAGTCCTTTTATTTTCCTAACTCTCTTCTCATCGCTGTAGCTTCAAGCTCGTCTTTATGCGCTTCGGAGTTGGAGTACATTCCGGTTCTTTCGCATATCTAATGCAGCTTTTGGGTCACCATCTGCAGCCACCATTCCTCGCATTCACCGCACCGTCCGCGACAAGGCCTAACGGCCTCATTGCAGGCGACATCCAATATACGCTTCGTAACTCGAATGTCTTTCGGCCTCTTTGTTGCCACCACAAGGCCGATCGCGCACGGGCTAGCTGGAGAACAAGGGAACCGTCTGTTCTGCCTTCGATGCGGCTTGGCTTGTCTTTTCTTCGGACCGCGTCTGCACTATGTTGACCGACCGAGCGCGACGCTTTATCAGATTCGCCTGGATGCGCGCGCCGCTATCTTCTTTCTTCGGCTTCTGGAGCGGCTCCGCGACGACCCGCGCGTCTCTGGCTTCTGTCTGGCCGTCACCGGAACCACCCTTCGGCTCGGTTCGGCTCGGCTTGACTCGCAGTCTAGCGTTACGGATATGTTTGCACACTCCGCCGCCGTTTCGCACCGGGCAAAGTCCCCCCGCCCCCGCCCGCCTGTATCTGCCTGCTTCCTCTGCAGGTGGTGGCGTAATCCTTTTAGCGCTCGGCGGCGCGACGAAGGATCTGACGTTTGACGAAGGGGCCTGTGTTTGACAAAGGAGCCTCATCTCGTTACACCGGATGAGGTAAACAGGGACGCCGGAAGCGCGACTGATATAATTTGTGCACACTAATAAATTTGAAGGCACCAGGAAATATAAATGCGACTTTAGTTTTGCCTGCGAAGTGAAGTGAATGCACGACGCCTTGAATGTGTGATTTCATTTGGGGAACGAAGTCGACATTACGTTTTGTTCTTATTTTTCCGTCGTTCGTCTTCAAGCATCGCGTAATGAAAATTCATTGCACAAAGCCGTTTTACTACATATACACTCGCAACTTCTGCGCTTTAACCAAGTGAGAGGGCGCATTTGTCGCAGCAAGAGGCAAACACAAAAGTTACGGAAACGTGAAATACGTCGGAGTAAAGGAATTCGGAAAATTTCGGTGAGCACACAAGGCCAGGAGAGTAGAGGGAAATCACGGACATGCGCAGACATTGCGTGGTCTTCTTTTTATGGGTAAACGTACCAACTATGTCAAGAACAAGTACTTCGGTAGTGAACTTACGATTTAAAAATAGAGAGAGAGAGATTCATCGCAAATGCTGAGCAGGACACGCAACGAAAGTACAGGCGTACGTGAAAGCTTTTGGAACCCAAAGGCGTACGTTTATATTCAGCCCTCATATACACAGGTAATTGTGACCTAAATTTCCGCGCAATCTCTGGTATCAAGGAACATATCATAGCTATGTGGTGGCCTAATGCAGCCGAGCAAAAGCGCCAAGATAGGGATACAGCTCGAGTAGAAAGAGCAAAGTCCACAGTTGGCATTCAGTTTTGCGCCTTCGTGTGGACAAACAGCGCGAAGACTAGTCACATTGCTGAGGCAGCAATTGCTATTGAACCTGTATAGACTACTAATCTAACGGCGCACCTCTCTGTCGACTCAGATCGAAAAAGAGTAGTGTACATCGAAGGAACAAACTAAGAACCGAGCACATCACAAGATATTAACGCGTCAAAAGTGCACACGTCACAAGAGCATCATCGCAATTGAAACGTGTAGAACAAATTTCATATCCGATTCATGATAATCCTGTATTTGGTGCATTCTTTAAAGCGATGAACTGAGAAACGAAATTTTAGGCATGACAATTTGGACTCTGTTACTCCTCCTGCTAAATGTTACAATTCTATACGATAGACCCGCGCCGTCAGGCTATGTCCCTTAGCTATCCTTCCGGGGTCGTATAGCCACCGTGAAGGTTAACCACAATGAGCAAAAAAATTTAAATTATGGGGTTTAAGGTGCCAAAACCACCTTCTGACTCCGGAAACTTCGACTACCTGGGGTTCTTTAACTTGCACCTAAATCTAAGTACACGGGTGTTTTCGCATTTCGCCCCCATCGAAATGCGGCCGCCGCGGCCGGGATTCGAACGAGCAAAATACACCTCTGTCAGAATAACAATAACAAAAACCAGGCATTACGGAGCAAACGTCGAATGCTTTGTAAGGACGGTGCACTAAGTTAACATGTTTAAAGGCCACCGAACCAGAAAACAAAAAAATAATCCGACTCCATCCTTCGGAAAAAAAAACAAACCGGAAAGGCTGTAAGGCGTGTTTTGTTTAAGTATAACTTCGGCCGTACGCGCGCGCTTACACCACGAAAAAAGTTCAAATTCGCAGTCGAAGCGTTCCCGTTCACTTGCCACTCGACACGCGATCGAGCCGACCGAAGCCTGGGAAAAGCAGAGGCGGCCTGCAGCTTCCAAATTTGCGTCGCCGGCCCGCTTCGTCGTTCTATCCATCTATTTCCTCTCGCATTACATTCTCGTTGTGTTCCATGGCAATCACGAAGTGCTCAGAGAGGCCATAATTCACTTGCGCAAAGGGGACCGGAAGCGGAGAAAAGCGCGAGACTGGAGAATCCATTAAAGCTTTCACCGCGCTCTAATTAGACCTTCGGCGTCCATCATCCGCCGCCCATGCGAACGTTCCGTGCAAATTCTTAATGGAGGCGTGCCGCCACTTCCCCCACCCCAATACTCCTGCTCTCTTGTACGCTTTGGTTATTGCCTTCCGAGCACAATTGCCCCAGCGAAAGCCGGAAGCCAAAGAAAAGACGGTAAATGTATTGGGGCTAATGAAAGCTTACGGCCACTTCGCCCGGAGGCTGCCGACAAAATAGGAAGTTGCAGGATTTCATAGAAAGGCTCTTTCCCGGCTCCGGGATCGATAATTCTAGTGTTATTTATTTGTCCTTTCTCTTCGCCCGTGTTGCTCATCGACAATTATGCTGAACTCAGAGGAGGAGGGGACTGCACGCAATGCACCAAAAATGGGGCGACTGGCGCTGGTCTGGACGCTGCCCAACTCCGCCATATCGTCAGCTGCAGATTGACTGACGATTGGCTGCGCCTGCGCAAATGGCCGCGACGTCAAGATGTCCAGGAAAAAAAAATTGGGGACTCTCATCGTCTTCGATGACGTACGTGCGCAAGTTACGCGGTATGGACCCAAAACAGTTTCAACTCGGGCTTTCTTGCCTGTAAAGCGTGCTTCGCCGTTTTAGGTGTCTTGTTGCGGCAAAGCCACATTGCGTACCGAAAAGCATGTTAGTTTTTTTGCGTAGTTCAGGTACTATTTAAATGTGTGATGGATTGCGTGCTTTACGTACGGGGACAATAAACACCGTGTCAGATAAACCTATGAACACAAAGCCTTGTGCTCCACACAAGTTACAGAGCTTGTAGACAAAATTAAAGCTCAGCCAAGCGTGTGTTCTGGCGGGCATTTCTTTCATTTCTCAGAATTCACAAAGAAAGAAAGAAAGAAAGAAAGAAAGAAAGAAAGAAAGAGAGAGAGAAAGAAAGAAAGAAAGAAAGGAAATATAACCACACAGAATGATGATACTAAAACAAGTTGTAAAAGAAGCACAAGTCGAGGATGCTGCAGTTTACGGAAAGTAAAAGAAACGAACTTTTTTCTCGCTTTATGCACGAGAGAGCTCCTTCCAAGTGCCGAGTTGCAAATACATTTCTTACTTTTTTTTCTTGTAATCACACGTTTTCTCTTTTAGAGCCTGCTTCACCGTGCTTAACTCCATCCTCGCCACAGTTCCCGCTCTCTTTTGTTTTTTCTTCTTTCCTTCCCGTAATAGCATCGTAAGGCTCTCCGAGTACAAGTCGGCAGCATCATTAGAGTTCTGCCAGCTTCAGTGCCGAAATTTTACCGGCTTCTTTCGATCACGTTTCTTTCTTTCTTTAGTACGCAAACCAACAATGCAATCATTTATCTCGTTTCTGCACATTCATTCACTTCGCTTCTGTCAGCACTCTATGCCTTGAATTCTGTATTACACTCTGCACGTTTTGTTACTTCTGTCCTTTTGGTCAGATGACAGCACCTATATATATATATATATATACTAAGACACGCATGCACATCGACACGTTTTCTTTGCCTTTACTACCTTCTTTAGGGCTCTACTAAGGATTGCTCCTCCTTGAGCGTGCTTGTTCGTACTGGCCCATTGCCGCACACTTTTCTCTTAGTGTCGCAGCCACTTCAATCCGCTCGGCGAAAGATGGCGCACGTCCGCCACCGGTGCCGACAAGCACCATTTGTATCCTCCGACAATCCGCTCGCTCTCCCTTCATCCTTTCTTTGTATTTTTTTTGCGTTGCGTGCTCGGACGCGTGCCAGCCGCTCCACCGTTTCGTACGTTCCGTGGCCCGCGCGAGGTAGTGCCCTCGCCCGTATCCTCGCTTTCGTGTTTGCCTATAGTTTCGTTGTTCCCTGTCCGCCATTATTACCGTCTCAGCGTTGCTCGCTTTAAAGTGCGCGTGTTTTTTTTTCTATATATAGAACTGAATCCGCGAAAGTGTTGCGCTCTTCTTGCCATCCCCGTTGCGGTTTGCGCCTTTCTCGGCAGAAAAACAGGCGCGCATTGAAGCCGATGCTGCCGCGTTTTTCCAAGGGTAGGAAGTTTGGGAAAAAAAGGAAGAGGTCTTCGAAAGCGAATTTCGGAACCATTCTCTCCTACTTTCACCGCTATTCCGTTTTCGCTCTATTTTCCTGCTCGTTCACTCGCATTTCTTTTTTTTTCTTGGCGCCTACTATTGTTATGCAGTTGCTTGGGAGGCGGCGCTCAGCGTCTGGCAAGCACACCGTTCCCATTTTTCCTTCTTCTCCAGGCTCTTCGCTTGCGCTGAGCCCGAGTTTGCGCTTCTCCTGGTCGCAAGTCTCCTTCGCCTACTTTTTCACGTTTGTTCTTTCTTTCTTCCTTTTGTTGCTAAGTTGTTTCTCGCGGTTATTCCAGGAGTGCCATCGTTCCTTTCAAGGGTGCTGGGGTTCTTTTGCTTTCTTTTCTTTCTCTCTCAATCTATTTCCTAGCTCGGCGTACATGCGACGCGCTAAGCCTTTTGCTCCGTCACGGTCCGCCGGTTTGCGCCGTGCCGGAGCGGACGCGGCGAATCGCCCAAAATGCGCCGACCGCTTCCGTTTCGCGTGTCTACGATTTCCGCAACGTAAGCAGCGGCTACAGAAAGAGTGATGTCTCCTCTCTATTGTTTTTATTTTCTTTTGCGTTCCTGGTTACTCGTTCGTATACAGAGGTAGACACTCCTCCGCGCTCTGGATATATATCGGCGGAGTCCTGTCAGTTCCTCTGTAGTTTTTCTTAGCGTACCAGCGTCTTTTTTTTTCTTTTTCGTGTATTGTTGCGGGAAGAAATGTTCTTGTCTGAGTGTGTGTGAGAAGGTGTAAAGTATTTCCGTGCGTGCCTTTTCTTCTGTGAGGGGGGGGGAGGGCAGAAAGAGGGGGCTATTATTGTATAATATTGTAGTGGGTGGGTTGAGCGGTCCATGTGTGTTTTTGTGTTCATTAGTGTGTTTGGGAGGGATTAATGGAGGGTATTTGTGTATTTATGTATGTGTAACAGCGGCAGAAAGAAATTGTTGCTGCCTTAGAATCTTTGTCGCGTCACGCTGGCTGCTGCAGTACCCTTAACGCTTCGACACAATTGTTTCTCCAACAAAAAACACGCCTAATTGGTGTGCGCCATCAGGAATTATATTGACCGTGGTTCTAGGTGTTTCCTGTTGACGTTTCGCTAACACTCGCGCACGGTTGCGGATGGCCGGGTGAGAAGCCGATGAAAATGTATTGTTTAATCGCATCTTCAAAGGTTACCCGCAGTAGCGGCGTGGTTCACGAAGAATCTACTGACCACCGGATTACGCCATAACCTTTAAATGATGGTGCATGCAGTAACGGGTGTGAATTCATGAACTCTAAAGCTGCCTTCGTGTAGTGCGAAGCAATAATAAATGGGCAGAAATATCCAAATGGGCAAAGCCCGAGACAATAAATAAATAAATAATTCCTAGCTACAGCGCCCCCATACTGTTGGCAAGTTTGGCGCGGCCAGCTGCATCGCAAAAGGGTCATTCTCCTACCTTTGTTGTCGTAACAACAGCTTTTGTAACACGTCGAAAGGAGTACCTAACGTCACTGCCCTAGGTTTATTGAATTTTCTGAAGCAAATAATTGTGTTGCATTATACATTGCCGGGTTGATTTAGTGATTGATTGATTGATTCATTCGTTCATTCATTCATTCACTCAGTGGCATGACCGTAGATGTATTGATTGTCTGACGGCTAGACGCTCAATATCTATACGTTGAAGGACGGAGTGGTACATTCGGGATTTCACATGTGCTGCTAGCATATAATAATTATTTCGTTTGCAGATGAACAGCGCAGGACCTAAGTGAACTCGAATAACTTGAAGGGCGTTCGCAGATTTCAGCCATATTGTAGCTGCGACTCATTCATTCATTCATTCATTCATTCATTCATTCATTCATTCATTCATTCATTCATTCATTCATTCATTCATTGACCCCTTCTTGCGAACGTTCGTTCACTGGCCTATTCGTACATTGACTCGTTTCCTGTCGCGTAAACGTGCTCATTGATTCTTCGACCGGATGGATAGATGCATTCGATTTAATACATGACGTTTTCCGTGTGCGCAGGTGAACGGCCGAGACGTGTCGAACGCTTCGCACGAGGAGGCGGTGGCGGCGTTCCGCGCCGCCTCGGAGCCCATCGTGGTCGAGGTGCTGCGCAGGGAGCGCCGGAACGGAACCGGAAGCAGTTCGTCGGACTTCGGCGGAAGCGGAAGTAGCTGCGCCGGAGGAGGCCGCGCCAAACAGGCCGTCGCCTCGCCCCCCGGTTTCGCCCAGGGCCACAACGACGCCGCGGCGCAGACCGAGTTTCCGTGGTGGGCGCCGCCGCCGTGGGAAGGGTCGTTCCTCCCAAACGGGTACGTGTGTGTGTGTCGACGAATTGTGTGAGCCTTGTGTGAGCCGTATGAGCCCTGTCGAATCGCATTTTATTTATTTATTTATTTATTTTACCCTCAGGGTTTGCACATTGCAGAGGGGAGGGGCATATTACAGACGAAAATTGGAAAAACAATTGATACAATCACAATAAGAAGCATGAACAATCACCAGCTTAATAAAAAAATGAACTGCTCATCCCAAATTTTTGCAACCGCTCTCCCAGATGCATAATCATGGGTATGGGTATGGGCATTATCAGGCATGGGTATGCCTGGCAGCATTTGTATAACTTGTATAACTTGTGTATTCTTTCACCAGTGCGATTTTGTAAAAGTGTTCACTTGTATTTTTGTGTATTTTCCTTTTCATCTGTGCTCTTTAATAGTGTTCACTTGTGTTTACCGCTGTATACTCCAATGCATTTTCTGTACATTTTCTTAACCCACTCCTGCTATAGCGCTAATTGCGCTGCAGTATGTATAAATAAATAAATAAATAAACTGAACCAGTCGCATCCAAGATAAAGCAGAGTAATTTGAACGTCTAAAACTAAGCAAAAATAAGCAAAAAAAACAGAAGGACAAATTCAATACAAATAATTAAGCAATATTAAGCATGTTATTCAAGAAATCCTTAAAGCGCATTCTATCCGTCACAGCTGTAGCTGCTCGTGGCAGCTGATTCCATTCGGAGGTGGCTCTAGGTAAAAATGCATGCGAATAGGTTACAGTTCTACAACGACGAACGTCAACTTTTTGGAGGTGGTCAATTCTAGATGAAATGAACGGAGGGGATTTAATGAACTAATTGCGGAGATGATTGCTGTGATAGTAAATTTTATGAAAAAGATCGAGAGAAACCTCGGAGAAACGCCAAACCACTTCAGACTCGTGTAACATGCTGCACAAAACATATTTTGCATTTACGAGTACCAGTGAGATCGCACTGTGCATGCAGGCACCCTGCTGCGGCGCCGGAGGATGCTGCGACTCGTTCCTTTATCGTACCAGTACTGCCGACGCCAGCCGATGGGTGGCAAGAAAAAATAAGCGCCCGTACAAACGACAAGAGATGCTTGTCTGAGTGTCAAACGATGAGTCTTGCCCAGTACAAAGCCGAAATCTTGTAATGCTTGTAAGAGTCGCCGTGCATCTCAGTCGTGTGCCTCCCATGTTGCCTCCTCCTCCTCTGGCAAGGCTGCGTCTTATGGCGCTGTTGTCAAGTTCGGAAAGCTTCGGCGCAGGAGAGAGAGAGAGAGACAAAGGAAGGACAGGGAGGTTAACCAGAGATCACCTCCGGTTGGCTACCCTGTACTTGGGGAGGGGAAAGGGGATGCAATAGGTGAGAAAGAAAGAAGGATAAAAAAAGAAAGGGAAAAAAAACCTAAGCACACATACGCACATACACACGAACTATTTCTGTGGGCACTGTCACGCAGCCCGCAAAGGCATTCCTAGTGTTACGCAGTGTCACCGTACAGTCCCACGCCACACAGTGTATTGTCACAATTTGTCAGAAAGTCCCGTGTCTTTCAAGTTTCGGCGCAGGATATGCTCGCATAGCGCGAAGCTGGACGCAACGTCGTTATGAATGAGGTGGTGGAGTGTTGCTGTGAATTACATTCCCCATTCCATTTCGCGGAGCGACCTAGTGGGATAACCTCATTTTCACTCCTTTCAGTTCTGGGGAGTTGAATGTCCGGAGTGAATGCCTATTCGCAGAATTGCCGCCACAGTAACGTTCCATACTTCCTTTCCTTTTCGCATTCTCACATGGTGCCACAAGAAAACAGCCTTGACAGCATCAAGTATTCTCATTCTAGGCAACCTGGCATGGAATCACGCGATACGAGATCTGGAGGTCGCGGGTACGTGCGAAGGCGCGTCGTGTGGCGTCGGCCCCGCGGCCCAGGCCTTTAGCGCTGGTAAACTGACAACCGCAATGCGTAAATGTGGAAGGAATGCGCGAACAGGTCTACACGTCCACTTGTGCGCTTGGCACTTGTACGGTGCGAAATTTTAGAAGCATTTGCGGAAACAAATTCATTTAATTCAATTCAGACTAAATTAGGCGCAACGCCATTCCCTTTTCGTTCACACGCAGCCAGTCATAATCCCGTTTACATTCTATACAGGGCTTCGAAAGAAAGAAAGAAAGAAAGAAAGAAAGAAGGAAAGAAAGAAAGAAAGAAAGAAAGAAAGAAAGAAAGAAAGAAAGAAAGAAAGAAAGAAAGAAAGGAAGAAAGAAAGAAAGCGGAATTATTCCGATATCTATTACATTCCGCATGGACCTCGGTCAGGTTTTATTTGTCTACTGTGCCATCATCATATTGCTTCATGAAGAAACAAAAAATAGTTAAAAAAAAGAGAAAGCAAGTAAAACCTGAAAACAAAAGGCATAAAATCATGTTTTTTATTTGTGTTTTTTTTCCTTCTTTCAGGTTAAGCATACCTCCACCTCCGCTGAGCCCACCGAGCAGGAATGAAGACCAAGATGATGACGACGGCTACGACATAGAATATGAGGTAGGCTGAAATTAATTAATTAACTATTAATTAATAAATAAATAATTATTTATTAATTAATTTCATCAGCCAGGCCAGATGCATTATAGGGAGCGGGGAGTGACTAAGCAGGAACAAAATGTTTTAACAAGTTATTGCAAGCGTAGATACAGACTCCATCATTATAGTTACCGCGAAATACAGTATCTGAAGTAATGCGAAACTGGATGCGACCAGCGATCGATGTCACCGATTCGAAAAGGTGGATCCAGTACTGAGAGGTCCGGAGTATGAAGAATTGGGAGCAGGTTCGCATTATACGCACGATACGATTTCCATCTTCTGAGTATGTATGCCTAAGTCGTGACGCTGAGACCACGTGGCCGGTCAGCGCCTCCTAGATAGCACAGATCTAGGAGGCACTGACCACCCACGTGATCTCAGCGTCACGTGCTTTTGCCCCGCAGCGTAGCACAGGTGCGGAAAGTCGAACCAAGGTTTATCAAAATACGTCGCGAAGCTTGGAACAAAAAAGCAAGCCTAAACGTATCGCCAAAGCTATCCCTTAGTGGTGCACGATTAAGGCGCGACTAGTTGAGAGGGGACACTGAAACTACAAAAGCTATGTGAAAAGAAAAAAAAGTGCTCGGAAATTTTTAATCAGAATACTGTCGTACGAGTAAACATTCCTTCAAATATTTTTCCTGTACTAAAACACCAAATGCGATTTTTTTCTTTTCCATTTCACAATTTATTAGTTCATTCTTGGAGATCCCTACCAACAAGCCATTCCGGCGCAGCATTTGGCAAGACTGTACAAACCAACTATTATGTCCTGCGAAATGGCGTTCTTCACTTGAACGCCATCCGAGTGGTTTTTTTTTCTTTATTTCCTTGCGTGTTTATTCAAAAAGTGGTGCGCGCTTCACTTCAAATTCTGAGTGACCTAGCGCACAACATTCATTGGCGCAAGTTGTGAGGGCTGATTTTTTGTTAACGTGCAACTTCACGCTGCGGCGTCCGATGCGCCGTGTCTCGTCACAACGATAAATGCGGAACGGTCCGCGAGGAATCGTCACACCACGTCCGTTCACTTTCCCTAACACAGGGTCTGAGTGCCCGACGGGCGGCAAAATTAGTAAGTCGAATGCTTTCCAAATGATAATGGGGGCAACGTTGCCTTGCCTGATATCTCTCGGACATGAATTCATGGTGTTAAAAAAAAATATGGGGTTTTACGTGCCAAAACCACTTTCTGATTATGAGGGACGCCGTAGTGGGGTGCTCCGGAAATTTCGACCACCTGGGGTTCTTTAACGTGCACCTAAATCTAAGTACACGGGTGTTTTCGCATTTCGCCCCCATCGAAATGCGGCTGCCGTGGCCGGGATTCGATCCCGCGACCTCGTGCTCAGCAGCCCAGCACCATAGCCACTGAGCAACCACGGCGGGTAATATACATGGTGTCGCGCAGAATCGCAAATGGTTTTGTGAAATCGTTTCGCAAGCGTTCCTATACATGACGGCGGTGTGCTGGCCGTACTATTTTCATCCACTAAAACGTGCTTTGTTTGGTCAGTTATGTTGGTCGCATTATTCTAGTGGAATAAAAGTGAAGTTGCTTTTGACACCTTTCTGGCACTGTCATTCATTTCCATCCTATTCGCTCACCTTCCTAAAGAACCTACTGGAGCGATTGCCGCCAATAACAGCCTAATTATATTCGCATTAAGGCATACGCCACTCCTATACAGTAAAAGCTCGTTAATTCGAACCGCAAGGGGAAGCCGCTTCAGTTCGAATTAACGAAAGTTCGAACTAACGAAAGTGAAGGAGGGCAACAGTACACTGCGATTTGGAAGCAGTAGAGCATGCCAGAAATTTGGCGTGTCAGAAAGTGATGGCATGTGCCGCGGCCACACGCCATCTTCAAGTCGAAGCTCTGGGTCCGACTGTGCCACACCACCGATGTCCACCGAAACGAACGTTAGCCGAGGCTTAACACCATCCCAATGAATCGCGATGGCCGATACCTCCTAAGCTGAAAACAGGTGCACAACCGATGAAGACTGCCGAGACAAAGACGCTGAACATGTGAAGGTGGCGAAGGCCCTGATTCGTTGGTTCTTGATTGCAAGCGCAGCTGCGACGTACTTGATTCGCTGTGTTTTGGAGCTTGCCGTGCCATCTCCGCCAACATTAGCAGCTGTACAAGATTTGCAAAGCCTCCGAGATTCGCAACTGGCAAGAAGTCTCCGAGGTTACGTTGAGCGGAGAGGCGGCAGCCGCCGCTGCCTTCTGGCTGACCCCGCGTCGGTTAGATTTTTGTCCGATTTTGCCTTCTCTCGCCGTTCTCTCCGTTTCGGAGGCAATACAGCCTTGTGTGTAGGCAGTAGGCGCGTTTCTCTGGCCGTGTGCCAGGCGAGCGTAGTTCGAATTATCCGTGAGGGAACCTTCTCGCGTTCGAATTAACGGACTTTTTTATACATAGACGTCTATGGAGCTTGGCCGGACCAAATCGTACAGTTCGAATTATCCATAAATTCGAATTATTGAAGTTCGAATTAACGAGCTTTCACTGTAATTTAACGACACGCTGGCGCTTCAGCTGAGGTGAGTCGCAAGCTCGCCTCAGCCTGAAAAATGCATGCTGGCGCAGCGGTCGAAACGCCCAGCGCTAAGGAAAATTCAAACATTCACACCAAGCAGCATAAGATGGTGACGTCACTGCAATTTCCAGTGATGACGTCAATTTTATTTTTTTTATTTTTTGCTTGCTGTTACTGTTCCCCCATGAAGTAGATGGTGACCGTTGCAACGAGTTGCCATTTTCTTGACGTGTCGGCTTCTATCGAAACTTCGCTACCAGTTTACCCATATACCTTGGTTTAACTTCATCATCATCATCATCATCATCATAATCATCATCATCATCAGCCTAGTTACGCCCACTGCAGGGCAAAGGCCTCTCCCACACTTCTCCAAGACCCCGGTCATGCACTAATTGTGGCCATGTTGTCCCTGCAAACTTCTTAATCTCATCCGCCCACCTAACTTTCTGCCGCCCCCTGCTACGCTTCCCTTCCCTTGGAATCCAGTCCGTAACCCTTATTGACCATCGGTTATCTTCCCTCCTCATTACATGTCCTGCCCATGCCCATTTCTTCTTCTTGATTTCAACTAAGATATCATTAACTCGCGTTTGTTCCCTCACCCAATCTGCTCTCTTCTTATCCCTTAACGTTACACCTATCATTCTTCTTTCCATAGCTCGTTGCGTCGTCCTCAATTTGAGTAGAATCCTTTTCGTAAGCCTCCAGGTTTCTGCCCCTGGAGGCTTACGAAAAGGGTTCTACTCACGCCGCGTTAAATGTGAAATGAGGCGCTGGCGTCAGACGAAAGCAGCATTCATTATTTGCTTCGCACGTTGTTTACTGCCTTGCGCCAGTGCATAGTTAAAGGACTTACTCTTTGCATTTAATCCTTGACAGGTATACTCTTAATTCGCGAAGCTGCAACGGATTCTGAAAGTTACATTGAAAAAAGTGATAGAGAAAAGTAGCCCGAGGACGGTGTTTGCTTTAAACAACACAGAGGCATAACGCTTGAGACTTCGGCTCCGAAGCGGTGAAGGTCTGCCACGTATAATGTTATATTATCGGATACACTACACACACGCCCCACTACTTGCGTGAACTGAAGTAACAAGGGGGTACTACGTAGCACACGTCCGTGCTTGGGCAGAGGGGCGCGTACTATTAAAGCGAAACTCCTTTCCATAGCGTTTCTCACTATGTTACCTATAGGGAAATCTGGCGCTGCTGCGCTGTGGTATGCATGGCAATGCCGTTGCATTGTGACTTCGGATTGGCATCGTTCTCGGAAAGCCAAGCCAATGCCTCCTTCACTAGATGCCTGCCGCGTCGCTAGTCTTCCCATTGGAGCGGAGGTTCCCGTAGTTCAGGGTAGTCGCGGAGAGATGGCGCTCGCAGCCGACCCACTTCCTGTTGCGGAGGAAGTGACGATTACTTGGCTGGCGCGCGCTCGACCAATGGCTTGACGAGAGACCGCGGGTCCTGCCTCAGGGATCGCAACAGACGCCGCTAAAATCTCTGAGGCAGGGCTACGTGATTTAGGTTTGCAGTGGCCACCGCAGCTAGCGCTCGCAGCCGACCCGGGTTAAGCCGGGTGGGGAAGAGTAAAGAGGACATGGGCAGGAACCAGCTTCTCGGCTCACGCGGCAGACATCTAGAAAAGGAGGCATTGGCCAAGCAAGCACCGTTCCGTCTGTCACAATGTTCAATTTTTTTACTAAAACGGCACGTAAAAAGCTGTTTAGCTTTATTATTACACAAAAACATGTTTTGTTCAAGAATGAGAACTTGTTATTGCATGTACAGTTATATGATATGTAAGGAGTATCAGCGTGCCGCTAAAGTTGGGGGACAGACGATAAGATTCGCGCTCGCTTTGAAACCGTTTGTCGTCTGTTCTTGCTTTTCTTCGTTTGATTATGCATTGTAGGTGAGTAAACGTCACTGGAAGATGCAGTATGCGTGAACGGAAACCTTTTCTGAAGATATTACTTTAGGAACGCGTTATTTGTGTAGCCATATCCACGTTTTCGACGAAGCCTCTTACAACACCAGCCAACACAAGCCTCGCAGATACAACTACCGTCATTCCCATGACGGCACGGCGCCCCTTAGGAAACTCCCATAGGCGGTGGCGCCAGATTTCTCTCAAGGTGTTATCGTGAGAAACTCAATGTTCTTTCCCTCTTTCTTCAACTCTCCGCTGCTGCTGCTGCTGCTGTGGTCTTGCACGCCGCTAACGCCAGCCACGTCGTGACATAGTTGAGACCCTAACGCCGGCCGCGCAGGGACGGGGTCAAGACGTGGCCGTGCCACAAGAACATAAAAGTCATGCGCTGCCAGTGTTTCGTTTCATGACATTTGTTTATGAGCTGCCATTCTGAAAATTCCGAGGAATAACTGTAAAGAATGGGAGACAAGGCGTGCGCCACGTGGTAGGCCTGCGCGCGGTTGCGGTTCAGAGCGATTATTCCACAAGCGACGCCTGCGGCGTCGACACCGGATTTTCTGCGACACTGGGCCATTAACGCTATCGCGTTAGTACACGGCAGGAGTGTGGCACAAAGGAAAGACGACCCGAGAAGCTCGTGTCAACATTTGCGCCGCGTCGCATGTGTACAATGCCCTCTGGACGCCGTGACTAGGCGTGACTCCTCAGAAATTCAGTGCAGGAGCTTCCGCGCTTGTCTTCGTGGCCACCCGCGACAAGAACGACAGTAGAGAGTAGGTGGGGAGAATGTTAGAGAGGAAATAGAGGGAGAGAGAGAGAGAGAAGGCAGTTTTGTGAGCTACAAGGCTACAACCAAGAATAGCATCGAAGCCTGCATTTAGTGCCGAGGTGACGAAGGCTCGCATAAAGCGTGGAAGGGAGCTAGAACAACAAACACAATCGGAGCAGGCAAGGTAACATTTCACGCCACGTCCCGACTGTCGTATGCCGTCAGATATCACCGCCAAATAACGTCAGTGAACACAGGTATTACACAAAGTTTCGCTTACATGGGTAAGGGTCGGATCGAATCCGATAACATCGATAATGACTGATAAGGGTTGACAATGGTTTATACTTGTCGAATCTAGTTTTATTTAATCGATAATGACAATGGGCTGCGTGTAGATGAGCAAGTGGCACAATGCTTAGGCAAACTTAGACAACTTCAGTGGAGTTTCTTCCGCAATTTTTACTTCCTCGGCACCGCGGGGGCTTAGTGAAACCATGCGAATGAGGTTAGGGTTAAGGAAAGGTAGCGAGTGAAAAAAACTGTCTATTGTACCTAACCAGTTTGACGAATAAAGCAGCACAGCTTAGACGCATGGTTGCTGGGTTCTAATGCTGCGGTTGTTCTTACTGCTTTGTTTCAGGAGGTCACGTTAATAAGGAATGGAAACGAGAAGCTCGGCCTCACCCTCTGTTACGGTGACCCGGATGAGCAAGAGACGGAAATTTACGTGGGCGAAGTGAGTATGGGATCTCGGAATGTGTAGTCAAATTAAACTTATACCATTTTTATGTATATATCGCAAGCCTTGGGGGTGAAAAGTGTATGAATAGCGTAGTAAGCGAGTGTCTCAAATTTGCCAGTCTCGATGCCACGAGTAAGTATAAGACGTCTTATTGGCCAACTACCTGCTTCCCAGCTGCCTGCCACGTGACAACTGCGATTAAGAATGTCGTCCTCCTCGTAGAAAGCAAACAGCGCGACACGACCGAAGGACAGTAGGCTGTTCAGCGAAGTTTGGTTTCGACGATGTTAACCTACCGACTCGCCCTAACACGGTACTATGCCCGGCAGTACTACAATACTTTAACCCCGCTTCCACTGGGGAGTGCCCACTGTGTGGTTACGCGTTCTCGGACGTTTTCCACATGGTGTGGGCTTGCCGCTCTAACCGGGCTTACCCTTCCCCTTCCCCCCCACCTACCCGAGAGAGCTGGGAGTCTGCCCTGCTCGGCTGCTCTACCTTAGAGAGTCAAAGAGCTCTCGTGGCTAGGACCCGAGCCGTCGCGGAGACCACAGGAGTCTAGGAATAGGGACCCCTCCTGGATTTTGTAAGGGACCGGCCCTTAAGGTCGTCCTCAACTACCTCTGCAAATAAGTGAAATAAATGTTTACCACCACCACCACCACCACCACTTAATAGATGGTGTCCGAAGGCACAGCTCAAGAAGTGGTGCCATCTGGAATTAAAATGCGAATCGTGAAGGTTAAGGTGACGGAGGTGGATTTGTTAGCCGGAAGCACGTCATAGACGTCGTGTTTCGTACACCACCTATTGCCGTTTTGATTAAAGTGCGTCACACATCCGCCACCTTGGAGGAGAGTGTCACTGGCCTAACACTCCAATGCCTAATCATGCACACGTACCTATGTATACAAGAAAGTGGATGTGGTGATTGCCGCAGAAGTAGCCTAATAGGTGGTGCAGAAATGCTCGCCCCAGCGACAGCTCTCCGAGGATAACAGAAACCAAACTCGAAGACTATGCTTTTGCTTAATGTACACGATGGAAGACATTCCAGAGCAAAAACACTTCGTAGGCGCCATATTTTAGACACGACCCATTGGCAGAACACCGCACACAGAATGTGGAAGCTGTGGGTTTCGCTCCCACCTGCGGGCAAGTTATCTTTTCGTCTGCTTTCGTTTCCGCTGACCCTAACTATCTACATTTCAATAAAACATAACAATTAGGTTCCTCTATAGATTCTGTGGCTTTATTAGAGAACTTTACGTGTCCGGTATGCCAATAAAAGCGGGCGACTGGGCGTTTTACGCCAGGGGTGGGGGAGTAAACGTGAGCGGCCTGCACGGTGCAGCTACGTGCTACTTAACAGGCAATATCATTTACCGCTGTCTAAGTATGCGAAGCTATTACGAATAATTGGTTCCACAGAAAAATTGACCTTTTTCCAGAAGAGTACACTGGAAGCAAGGATCAAGAGCAAGTTCGGGACCGGAGGCAATATTCATTGAGAGAAAAAGAAACAGTTACTTCGTTCCTATGATCTGATCTGTGTATGTTACTTGTTCTTTTTAAAGATTGATCCAAGAAGCGTTGCCGCGAAAGACGGGAGACTACAGGAAGGCGACCAAATACTCCAGGTGAGCAAGATATAGACCACTTACTCCTTTTGTATTTAGTGCTCACGAGTTGATCGGCCGTGTCTGTCCCTCAAAAAATTCCACAAATTGCATCCCATCGATGGTGCCTAAGTAGCAAAGTCAACGGCCAGAATAAGATAAGCTAGTTGTTTGAGAGAACCAGAAAGCCAGATATAGAGAGGGCGCTATTGAATAGTCGCTGCTTTAGTAATGTTGAAGCCCCTCTGTGAGAAATCTTCCTGGTAGCTCGCATAATTGTCGATTTGATGTGAGCGTCCAGGTGCTGTTGATCTCGGGTTTACGTGTCCTGAGTCAGCAACCCGGAAGGCAGGGGCAGGCGGGGGGTAGGGGGTTGCAGGCGTTTTGGAAGGGGGTGCCAGTGTTGCGGTCAATGTTCCCATAGCATGAAGGTTACGTTGGAGTGCCCGTTGCAGTGTTTTTACATATATGGAGCGCCCCTTACCAGTCACCTTTATAAAGTGGTTTCCGGCGTGTGTTAATAAAGTAGTGTTTTGAGAAAGACATGCTGATTTGCTATATATCACTTTGGGCGCCTTTGTTTTTTTGAAATTAGCACTCACATCAAGCCCTACGTTCACGCCCTAGCGTTAGCAGACATACTGCAAAACCACTTCACTTTTTTTTGCTAAGCAACATTGGTGTTAGGCAAGAAAGAACATTAACTACGAAATATTTTGTGTTTTTGTGGAGTGACTATAACGTTTTATGCAAACCTTTACAGGTTAATGGAACGGACGTGCTAGGTCGGGATCAAGCTATAGCGTTGTTCTCAGAGCAGAGGCCGGACTTTACGCTTCTCGTAGCAAGGACACATGTTTCTGTGAGTATCAAATTTCCCCCGTTGTGGCTGATTATCATGACCCACAAAGAAGTCGCAAGCGTCTACGGTTTTCTGTTGTTGCCAAATGGAGTCCGTGCTGTCCCTAATTTCGTTTGATTCTGCTTCTTTCGTTAGTTCATGTCTTAGTTACTGAGTTTTATGTTTCACACGTTCTGTTGTGGTTCATTAACGCAGGAAGAGTCGTGTAGCGAAGGACACTCCAACACTTCCCTTCCTCGACGCCGTTACAGTTCTGTTCTGGTTTGTGAACTTATTTTATGCACATTTTGTTATTTTGTACTTTCTGTGCTGAATTTGTTGTGTTCTGTTTCTTCGTTTGCTTTAACTCATGTAGAGCACTGAACATTTTTCAGTTATTTGCAAAGGCCCTCGGATCGCCCTTTTTAATTTTCTTTTTTGACTACTTTTGTTCGCCACCCAAGCTTCATAAGTAGCATGCCTGCAGGAGCATGCTACTTATGACAAGCGCTTCATGTGATTTCTCTTGGGGTTGGCGAATATTCAAAGTTTCGAATGCGAATCAAATATTGGACTGCGAATCAAATATTCGTATGCGTATTCAGAAATCAATGATTTGGTATCTTCGTATATCGAAATTAACCAAATATTTCATAACAGCCGACTGCTCAAGTCGGCTTTCTGCGCTGCGTCTGCTAATCAAAGTATCGCAAATTATCAAAATTGAAACAAAGACAAAAGTTTTCCGAACGATGCAGAAACAAATAGATAATGCAAGCTTTGTTTTCGGTTTCGTGGCGCGAGTCTGCATGATGACCCTTGAGTTTTACTCGTTTACTCTGTAATTTAGTGGTTCTTGTAGTCTAGGTGTGTAGCAATTTCATCTTCTATGCTACAATCACTTATTTTTTTCCCCATTAGAACGGGTCACTTTACGCGTGTCTACAGCTCGGAAGTCCTTCACCACCTTTTCCCACAACTTCTGATCTGGTTTAAACAACCATGTATTTAGTGTTTTTGCAAATCTAGTCACACAGTAGCCATTCATTAGAGAAAAGCTTGTTTGCAACCAGGCTCTATTCGCGGAGTCCTTTTATTGACGATCAGTAACCTTCTGCTTATAAATGATTCTTATTGTTGTGACATTGTTGTTATTGGTGTGATAGTTGGCTTTCTGTTTCTTTTAAGTATTCTGTACAACTGTGGCACTCAATTATAACGAAATAAATGTACCTCCTATAAATATTTGCTTCTACGTTCGACTATTCGATATTTGATTCGATATTCGGTACTTAGTATTCGTATTCGATTCGTATTCGGAAAATTAGATATTCGCTAACCTCTATTTTTCTTGAACGTCACTGTATCTGGACTTACAACTTCTAGAACGTTTGTTTTCAGCACTTGTAACATGGCGATTATTAACAATGAGTGGCCAATTGTAATTTTTCGGGACACCCTGTGTAAAAGCACTCTTCGTTAAGTTAATGTAGCTTTTTCCTAACTACTGTCGTAAGTTAACTTTTAGTTTTCATGCAACATGGCACAGATACATTTTGCTGCAGATGTGTACCACTCAACCATGTCTTCAAACATTATTGCATGCTTGTCATATCCACCTTATTTTACTACGAATTTGCTTCCGAGTGCAACTGCGCCAATTTTTAGTTGCTTTGTTGCATGGTACAGTCCGTAATTCATAAATTCCTACATAGTAAGCCTGCAATCACATTTTCTTGGCTCTCTATCGCTTTCGCATAAGTTACTTTAACCAGTGCCAGCCGGTACGCATAGTTTTTTTTTTATTGTGCCAAATGAAATCGCCTGTAAAGGTAGCGACCTCAGCCTAAGGAGTCATTATGCAATACACAGCTACAATAGAGATTGTTCTGGTCAGTGCACATAACAAGTCACCGAAGGCATAGAGGAAATAAAAATGTCCGCACTCTTCAATTTTTTTTAAATATAATTTAGAATCAGCTCAAATACAACACTTTTTTGTACACCTTTAATACTCCAGGAAGAAGATGAGGATGAAGAGGGAAACGACAAGGACGTAATTGCCACATCAAACAAGGCTGATGCTCTACAGCAGACCAGCTTCCAAGAAGAGCTGTCGGAAACCGAAACACAGGTACGCGGCAACCTGGATGGAAACTTTTAATATAGACGGCGGAGCCTAATCACACAATGGCATCGCTCGTCGCATCTTCACATTGCTTCTCAATATTGTATTTCTGGGCCGGTGTACCACGAAATATGCGCTCTTGTTCAATCGTGCAGTCATATATTTGTTACCGAAGTTAAGACATTTAAATTTTCTACAGCAATTGCAGCTGTCTGTCGGGTAACGTAATCATGGGAAACCTTTCTCTACAAGCAGTAACGGGAAAAGGTGAACGGTATCAACAACCACCGGGAATGTGTCACGAGATTTTTTAATGGAAATCAAAAGGCCATGACTTGTAGTTACAGCATCGAGCGTGTTCTCCGCGGCCTCAGCAGGAGTAATAATTTTAAATCGGCACAGGAAATCACTAGAGACGGTATGTAGTGACACCTTGCGGTGCAACCTCGGTACAAGAGCTGTAAACGTACCACGCCAGCGCAGATTACTGTACGTAAATTCGGCTAGTATTAAATGAATCATACGTATCGTTTAAAGTTGCAGCCTCCAGTTTATGTATGCATTTGCGCTATACTCTATGCGTTGTGGGGATGCGCGACCCTCGCGCCTCCCCTGATGTTTTTCCCGCATAGCGCGTCTCCTGTGATCCCGCTTCGCCACGTGGCCTGTGTGACGTCAGCGCGGCCGATGTGGTTGAAGCGCAGTCCGAGAGATGGCGCTAGTGTTGCGGGGTTACCCTCGGCGGGAGAGACAAGGCGCGCTCTCTTGGGTTCGAGACGCCAAAGCGAGACGGACGTGCCGTCCCGCACGTGGAGCGACCCTCTTTCCCGGCGGGTCGGCGCGCAGCGGGGACGTCTCCCGCGTGCGCGTGGTGACCGATGCATCTGCGAGACCGCCTCGCGTGGCCGCCTTCGAACGCGCCACGATTCGCGTGACTATACACGCGAACGACCAGGCGTTGGGATCCAGCATGGAGCGAACATATTCGCTCACGAGGACGCGGTGAGTCGGACTTCTAGATTTGTCGCGCGCCCATCGGCATGTTTTGTGGATAGCAACTCGGCTAGCAGGCATTGATGTATGAAAGGTGCAATAAATGCCCTTGTGATTGTTTGCACTACTGTGTTGTCGTTCCTTTGTTTCAAGAGTACGATGTGAGAATCCCCACGTCAGACCCCACAGCGTATGACAATATATATAAAAAAAGGAAGCTCACGCTAACGAGTGGCGCTGAGTGACGTGCTGACGAGTGTAAGCGCAAAACCGCGGCAAGCCGTAGCGTCCCTCAATGCATAGCGGCGCATGTGACGTAATTTGTAATCCTGTGAGTTTGCAAGTGAGCAAGTCGAGTTCTGGGGCCTCCGTGTTCGACAAAAGATGACATCGCATGTACATCCGCTTGATAAACAAAATAATTGTATTTTAGAGACAGGGCCGTGCTCACCTGCTTCCCACCAGTCCAGCCGTGGAATCACCACCACACTAACCTATCACTGTTTCCATCATATTTTCAGCGCACAACCTCATAACACGATCGCGAAAGCAGATAAACAAATTCTGATGAAAAATCTTCAACGATGTTTTCGCTTTACCGCTATAGGATTGGCAACCCCTGGCCGGTAAGCTTATCGTTGCAATAAAGAAAACGAAAGAGAGAAACGGGCACCATAAAAAAGTTGCAGTTTCGGGCAGCCGAAGGACTGATTGGGACAACAAATTATTACACAGCCATACGCAGTAAGGTTAGTAAGTTTATCAGCTGTTACCATTGGCTTACTAACTAAATGAACAAGCATGGTGTCACGCACGCACAGGCAAACATGAACGCGTCTTACTCGATAACCGCGAACGCGCTGTCAGAATGCTGGCGCAATGAAGAGCGGCAGCAGCGGCGAGCGAAATAACCCTTCGTGCTGCCTCTCGCTCAATCGCGCACTAGGCACGCGGCAGCACAGCGCACACGAAGCCATCAGCTATCTCGGCTTGGCTAGCCTTCGAACCCACCGCAGATTACCTCAAGATAACATGCGTGCAGCCGCGGCCGTAACAGAAACGGAGACGCGTGAAACCCTACACCCCTCCGCGCCCCTTCCAGCGTGCGCACTATCCCCACCTTCTTCCCTAGCACATTCGAGAAGGCGCCGCCGCATGAAGCCACCATCCATCTATAGGCTTACCTTCGCGTACTTTCCCTAGCACCTGCAGGATACGGTGCTATAGGCCGCAATCTTATCGAATTTGGACTTTGGACGGCGACTTTGGACGACGGCGGCAATAGTTTGCCTGGAGGGTCCATATAAATTTTGTCGCAATAAAATTGGTTCTCGTTCTCTTTCGGACGTCTACGTGTTTACTCCTGCGTGTGTGCTAGTGTGTGTGCCTAAGCCTTCTCCTCACGGCTGTTCATTATGAATAATTTGACCTGTAAATTCAACGCTTCCTCAAGCTCGGGGCACCAACGTTGTAGCTCTGTTACAAGGCACAGAAAAACAAGAACAAATCAAAATCCAATCAGCTAGAGTGAAGGTTCTCCATCGGGGCACACACCAGCCATTGCAGTCGAATTAAGATATAGAACACCCAGTTACTCCCACGAAAAGGAGATGCTAAGTCTTGATTTGTTCACCAGTTTCTCTCTCAGGACAAAGTCGTTTGTACTATATTTGTTTCCAGTCTACATCAAGGAAACACATTTGCAAGTACTCTTCATTACTGTAAAAATTATGGGGACGCTCTGAACACATTTATAAACAAAAGGCACCAGAAAAGAACTGCAAAAATAAAAACATTTCAGTCCACCCAAACAACAGACGCACACACTTCCGCACGCACTGAAACAACAGTAAATGAGCAGGTATTGCGATTGGTCCTAAAGCATTGCACTGAACTTGTCTATGGCTCTGAGGAACCAATCCCTGAGACTCGCAGATGGCACCGCCGACCACTAAAGTTGGTTTTTGGGTGGATCGAAATAATTTCTGTCTGTGAAATCTTCACAGCAGGGGTAGTACCTCTCCGGCACACACGCCCTTTGGAAGTATTCTAGCCACGCATCATATATACAATAAGACATTTCACACGTGTGCCAAAGTCTGAGTCACTGTCAGCGTAAATAGAACGGAGGCGTGGATGCCTTTGTTACGAACCATTACAAATTCGCCGAAGTCCGTTGGAACAATTACGGTGGCCAATTTTTCATTTTTTTTCGTCTGTGAAGAACCAAATTTCAGAAATAGCGATGAAAAAGAACATTCATACAAGGTTGGTAGCGCGTCCTCTAGTTCGGTACAATAGATAATCGTTGCAAGCGTCCTGCAACCGTGCGGCACAGCTATGAATCCGCAGGACCATCGCCCCGTTTTTGAACAAACTTCTTTTTTTTTAATCGGACACGTCAGCGTACGTGACAAACAATTATTGATACAACGCTAAGCGTGAATAGAATCAATGCAAGGTTATCGAACAGTACGTACTCTACGTTAAACTTAGATATTGCGCCATGCGGAGGCAGAAACACTGCTTCAGTTCGTTTACGGTTTCCGCGACCCCGTCAAAAAGCTTGAATGACGAAAATCCAGTGCCTGCAGAACAGAACATCGCGTACTTGTCGTCTTTGGGGAACCGAAAGAAAAAACAGTGCAGTATAAAAATGTGGATCGTTCCGGATGGGCATGTGCCAATTCGCATGTTCCGCTTTTCAATGAACCTTTTCAGTGCTAAAATTAAAATGCGCCACTGGGTTTGGGCGTCGGGAGCGCATCGGGTGTGTGGTACTGGAGTCGTGCCGCTCTACAACGAACCGCCAACTTGGGTCACTGGGTGTCACGACAACAGCAAACACCACGAGTTGCACTCGGTCAAAGTTCGCAACACGTCGCGAAGGCATTAACCGTTCGTTGAGCGCAAAAAGAAAAAAAAAGCGGCAAGGTCGCATTGGTGCACCACTTAATCTTCCAAAAGTTAATGTCAACAATGCGTTTGTTGTTAGAGTAAAAACCTCCTCGCTTCCACTCAGGTGGGTACCCCGCTGCCGGACAATGACCTCGAGATGAGTGTTCTGGCCAACGAGTTCCAGAGGGTCATCCTGGACAAGAAGGCCGTCTCGGTCGAACAGTGGCTGCACCAGGGTTCCTCGGTGCTGCCCACGTCGCCCCAGAAGTGGGACGCGGCCGACAGCGGGTCCAGTGCCTACCACACGGGTGGATCATCGTCCGCTTCGCCGCCCACTCTCGAGCTCGGCGGGAGGTCCGGATCTTTGCTGTCACTAGCGGGGGCCCCGGTGTCTACACCCACGCATACCTTCGTGCCTCCCATTACGAGGAGTGGCACTGCTGCAGGGTCCTCGGGGCATGGGACGGGACCCATGGAGGACAAGTCGACGCAGGTACAGTGAGGACGTAAACGTTGACATACGTTTGCTTCTGGGTTGTTCACTACATAAATCGGGAAAGCTTTTAGCTTGATATTGTGCAGTGTAGAACACGAGCAGCGCACACGTTTTGTTTGACACCATAATGCTGTAAGCGAGATGGAGTGACAGCAGGTAATATCATTCCAATCTCTTCGTTTTTATCGTAAGTTACCCACACATGGATGCCCACTCTCGGCGTTTCATAGCCCATAAATTGACAATCGATACGTGTCCCCAACCTCTCCACGCAGGCATGCAGGTATTCAGCGTAACACAAAGAAATAATCTAGGAAACGAAAACAAACCATTACATAAAAAAATACAAGCCGGACGAGTTGGTGTGATCCGGACAAATAAACGCAGTTGAGAGTCAGCGCTCTGCATGTTCCTTTCTGTCTTGCCTTTTCTCGCGCTGTCACGCTGTAGTTGATAATGAGACCAGAAGAAGTCTTGGCTTATTAATAATGAAAACTTCGTTGGACCAAGAGAAAAAGGGCCGTTTCGTCAAAAGCGCAACCAACCATGTTGCCACCAGAAGTGTTTCTCTGTGTAAAACGAAAAAAAAAGCTTTGCCTTTGTCTTCTCGCACTGCAGATGCGTGACTCCGACATGCAGAGCCTGACCAGCTGCGAGTCCTGTCGGTGTCACCTGGACTTCGCCACGTCGCCGCGGCGTCTGCCCAAGACGGTCAGCGAGCCGGCGTGCGTCAGGCGCGGCTCGTCGGTGCCGGACTACGCCTCGCTATACCCCACGATGTACACGAACCCGCAGAACCTGCAGCACACCATGTGGCTGCAACAGCACCTCTTCCGCGAAGCCCTCGCGAAACGCAACGGTCGCGTCCACGCGTCCAAGTCGTCCTCCATTGCCACGACAACGACGACGATCTCGACGAAGGCGGAGCAACTGGTCTCCGCCGCCGGCGAACCTGGCGGTGACGAAACGGACCTCAAGTCTCAGTGGAAGGTGAAGAGGAGGGCGGATGGGACGCGGTACATCACCCGGCGGCCGGCCAGGACGAAGCTGCTGAAGGAACGCGAGCAGAAGATCCTCGAGGAGCGAAGCGGGCTCACCACCGACGATGACAACCACTCGGAGCTGAAGACCGGCAAGTACTGGACCAAGGAGGAAAGGAAGAGGCACCTCGAGAAGGCTCGCGACCGTAAGAAGAAGGAGATGATGCTCAAGCTCAAGATGGCCATCCTCAAGGAGGCCCACGAGGGATCGGGCACCAAGAAATCCGCAACCAGCGCAACGTCTCGGAGGAAGCGCGAGGTGTCGCCTTCACCGGAGGCCCTGGTTGTCGTCGGGGACAAGGCCTTCGGTCTTCTAGCCGTCACGACTGTGTAGAGATGGCCACGAGACGTTCGCTAGATGCAAGGTGACCACTCGACGAAAACTTTTTGAGGACAGCCGTTTCGGCCTCCTGACTATGATGACGGTGCAGGTTTGGGCACGTGGTGGTCGCATCTATGGAACTGTCTGCGAACAAGCATTTGGCCTTCTAGCCGCCACGACGGTTCATAGGCACGTGATGGTCACTTGGTATTACTATTGTATAACTGATTTCGGGACTTGTAGACGTCACGACGGTATAGGTGTGAGACGCATTGTTCACTCTGGGGAAGTGTGGTCAACAGACGGATTTCAACTCGCTAGCAGCTTTCGGACCGTTCGAATGACAGAAATCTGCGACCAGATAATGAACATTTGTTTTGATCCCTAGACGGAGTTATGTACAAGAGGCCAGCATTTTAGTATTGCGTCACTGCTCCGCGATGTCATACAGCGTGTGACTAATCTTCTGCTCGTACAACTTCTGCACGGCTGCTGTGATGTGTATGCCTGCTAATCGTAAAGGCACAATATCGTATTTCGAAGCACGTTTCTTCTGAAGCTCATAATGTGCGCTTGGTCAGTCAACAACACGTTCTTCTGAAGAAGCCTCTAACCTTAGTGTCTAAAGCATGAGACGCATGTTTTTGTTACACTTTCAATGCCACATCTCTACCTAATCACGACTGCATTTATTTAGCGTTGTAGTTCACACTTTCATCTTGAGACACACTACCTTGATATAGGCATGTTATCTTTAACCCAGACTAGAAAAAAATTGTCAGTGGAACACGGAAACTTCAAGTGATCATAATCAGCTGAACAACGAAACGCCTCTGTCTGGAGCCGACGTTTAGACCGAGATACTTGCCCTTACACAGACAGCTACCTTCTTCACAACACTCGGTCCACTCCGAATGTTTCTTTGTTCGCCCACGTTTTGCTTTTTCCTGCTAGACGCAGAGAA
Organism: Dermacentor albipictus; assembly: GCF_038994185.2. Classification (NCBI taxonomy): domain Eukaryota; kingdom Metazoa; phylum Arthropoda; class Arachnida; order Ixodida; family Ixodidae; genus Dermacentor; species Dermacentor albipictus. The sequence goes on from NC_091826.1 coordinate 36,793,528, forward strand.
TTTCAAACCACAACACAACTGATAACTGTGCTTCCACCAAGCTACTGAAACACAAAGTTTGAGAGATGTCGCCAGCGTCTCCAGGTATATGAGTACTCTTGTCTGCGCGTTGTGGTTTATGACACGCAGACAGCGTTTGGGTTTATCTGTGCTGTCCAAGTCGGACAGAAAAACCCGCGAAGTTGCTTCACACACGAGTCATAACTGTATCGCTTTTATGTACTTCGCAAGTGCGTCCGGTGCGGCTTCGTTTTTTGCGGCGACAACAACGAAAACTACCGAAATCCACGTTCTTCCCGCATGTGTAAAAACGTCGTGCACTTCCCGCGAAGCGTACGAGCGTGGTTTAGTGTCATACGCTTCCTGCATGCACCCTAGTCCCATGTTTTCGAATGCGCACTACGTTATTTATGAACAATATTGTCACTGTACATTTGCTGTTCGCTTTCAAGAAGCATCTAGAGTTATATCTCCCCGCCACAAAGGTAGACTTCGGTGTTGAAACTTTGGCTGTGAACGACTTACTTCTGGTGTGAATTGGTTCCGATCCTTGTTATGAGCAACAAAATGTCTTGAACCGTGGTAACACACTTCGATTAAGTACCAGTTCTTTGAGAATACCATAGGTCACGGTCAGATCAACATCCTCGCCAGAACAACAAAAAATGAAACTTTGGAAAGGCCCGAAGAAATTAAAGATGCAAACCATCATGTGAAATATATATTTAGGACTAGGCCGTTCCTTTTCTTCCCCGTAATTTAGGTGCAATGATTCATGACCCTTGAGGGCGAGCTTGATTTGCCTCATAACAAGAACACTCCTTTCGCCACATGGAGAGTAAACTCGTCAAATACAAGTGCATGGCTACGTGACGTAAGCGTTTCATATCAAAACGGACAAGATGGCGGCTCCTAGTGGCTTTTACTTCGGAGGCATACGAAGAGTACGCGGGCGAAATGTTGTTCATCGTTTAGTCATAGGTAAAAAAGAACTAATTTCGACGATACAAGAGGTATTGAACCAACTACTTGCGTGCGAGAACACTAAGTTGTAGCACACCGTGCGTGTTGTTTTGCTCCCCCCCCCCCCCCTTATGTAGTGTTGTCGTGTACAGACCAGATGTATATACGAGTACTATGTCTTGGAAGTGTTCGGCGCACCGTATTTAAGACTTTTCACGAAGATTTGTACAAATCTATTTGTGCGGAGGGTGGCGTGTTGTGAAGCGTGATTTTTTTTTTGCTCTCCTAGAAGGGTTGTCATTGAGGGAAAGAGAAATATGAATGGAGAAACGAAATAAAGCTAATAAAGAGAATTCCTTGACTCCTCGCCTCCTGTCGTGTTGTCCGTGCCGGCGACGAGTTACGCGAAACGCACAATATGCCAAATGGTCGGAAACCTTCGCTCTGGCTAATGCGCGGTATGCAACTATCCTACCTGCCCAAGTCTGAGGAACAACTTTTTTTTGCGATACCATATATTACTCTGTACGTACGTCGCCTAAAGGACATTCAAAGGCAGCACATGCAAGAATCAATCGCACGGCTGTAATTATTGTAGTTTAGGTCAGCATAACCCTCGGAGTGTTTATTCAAATGCAGATCTTCCAAAGAGCGAGGATCTGTTATGTAAAGTTTACAAGAGAAGGACGTTTGTTATTCTGGCAACGTAATACAGTGCAAGAAATAATGTGTTTTAGTCCTATAATGCCCAACGTATTATTTATGCTACGCAGAACCTGATTCTTCAAATATTCTGACTAATGAGCGGGAATTCGTTTCAACTGGAAGTGTTTTTTATACGCTGTACCAAATTGTAGGTTTCGGATCGTTCAAGAAATCAATAAACGATTATTACTATACTAACATTTCTAAGTCTAAGAAATAAAATTTCATTGTATTTGTACAAACCTAGTGTTCATAGCCAGGAAACAATATGCAGACGTTCACCTTGAATCAAAAGTGTGCTCGAATATTACGGGTCCAATACTGTCAACCAGTCTTTCGGCAGCCATGGCAAAGGTAAGTACTCAATAGTGTGCACAATATTAATGACAATAACAAAAATAAAGAAAAGCATGATTATTGCGGATGGAAAAGAGTGACAGAGAGAACCCGTACAAAAAAATTCTTGAGAAAGCATTGAAATATTGTTGGTCAATGTTGAGTTTTTTATTGAGGAATTATTGAGAGTATGTTGGAGAATTGTTGGGTTGGATGTTGAGCACCCTTGAATATTGGCCACTGAAATCGAATTGAAACACCATTGGGTACCTTAATGTTGAATAATTGTTAAGTTACCATTGAAAGTCCATTGTGCTTAGACGGCCCGTTGTGTTCGTTTTGTTGAATGGTTGTTGAGTTACCATTGATACTGCGTTGAACTAACGTTGTGGTAGTTCTGGACCTGTTGTTGAGTTATTATTACCACAGCATTGAAAAGCATATCGTGCCACAGTTGAGATGCCATTGAGATTTCAGAAGTCGCCATTGAAATATGATTGACGTTTCGTTGGGCTAGTGTATTTTTATTCATGTATTGAAATTGCTTCGCTGTTCACACTTGCATGTCCCGGTGCCTGCTCATAACTTTCCCAAACACAAACAAAATCAAAGGAGAGACTGATCAACTTGAAGTACCTTTATTTACACTAAATATGTGTGCACGTGAAACATTATTACAGTACATAAGGCACCACTACATCGAACCTGGAGACAAAGGCAGTACCTACAGCACTCTAGCAGTGTAAATACATCTGAAAAAACCTATACATATGAGTCCAATCAAAACGATCATTGTGCTCTTCACTTTCGACTTAAGTTTATGACTAGAAGGCAAAGCGACTCAAAAGGCAGGGCTTAAGCATACCCTTGCAACAACCAACTTTGAACACATGAACACTTGGAGCTGCTTGCATGTGAATACACAAAAGACATCTGAATATGTTACATTAAAATGTTGCGCACACTAACACATCACAGGAAGAGCTACGGCTGACGGTGAGAAGGCAAAATAACCAACTTGAAACGAATGACTTCACGTAAATATATACAACCTTTAGCACACGTCTTTCACCGTGATTAAAATTTAATGAAGTACCAAAGTAGACTTGCCTGAGCTTTGTCTTCGAGATATATATATTTTCATGTTGCCCAATTATTTTATAAAATAACATCACTCAACTGAGCTATTATTTGACGAGACATCATTTAGAAAGTTGTCGGGCATGATGAACACCTGAATCGTGTTTCTGACAAGCCAGGATTGCTTTCTTCAGAAATAAACTTGTAAAGCTTTTGTGTAATGAAAGCAGCTTATCTCCCTGGTACAAGTCAAGAACAAACAGTACGCCATTTGATTATGTTAATTTGGGGTACAGAGGAGTTCGTTAGTGGCATTTCCTCAATTTAGTGAGCTCATTTTCAGGTAATATTTCTGGACTTGCACAAAGCTAATTAAAGCACTTTTTGGGGCCTTTTTTCCTATACCCAGCAACTAAGTGCTACCTCAGTCAATAAAGAGATAAGGAAAGGCTAATACCTTGAACGATAAGAGAAAAAATAACTATTTAGCACAGAAAATTGGTAGTAACACATGGCTAACACAATTCCAAACAGCCAAATAAATGGTCACCTGCACTTTCAGTATCAAGCACCCCAGAAATAGTCTTACAGTATGAGAAAAGGTTCCAATGACTCGACAGCCCGATTGCTGAGACAGTGAAAAACGCAAATAAACCATATACGAAACACCAATTACCTCAATTTCACAGATAAAATGTTATTAAAATAGCACCAGAATTTTGCTGCATAGAATATATAAAGGTTGCATAAAAATTGGGACAAAGCAGTAACTGAAAGACAGAGGGAGCTACAGCGCACCCATGTTGAAAAAGATTACAAGGAAAATGATATATATGCATATTTAAGTTTACAATTTTCGCTCCAACACATAGAAAAAGAACGCATGCACTTAGAGCATAAAAAGGTTCATGTGCCTGGAGAATGCAGCGCAGTACAAAGAAGCGTCATGAGAACCGAAAAACAGATCTTACTACGAATGCTTGCAACCTACAATCAGGCATGTGCCATGTCATGCCTTGAATTGATGAAATTCATAAATCTTACACACAAAGGAAGTTACCATCACTCTTATTGGCTTCCTGAGAGGACTCCTTGAAATTGAACTAGAAAAATGTACTCAGTGTCAAAAACAAAGAGAAGACCCTATAGCGTTCTTCCTGAAATGAACAGCGCAAATAACTTCATGTATCAATTCTATGGACACTTCGCCAATTCGGTGTACATTTATATTTCACAACCACCCAAACAGAGACGAGAAGGATGAATTAAGGTAGGAACACACATGAACGCTGACTCAAGTAGAAGTTTATTCGTGAAGACGAAGATTTTAAACACACTGGCCAACTTCACAAAGAAAAAGCCATGGATGCGCAGCATACACAGCCCGGCACAACAAAAAAGGACCGAAATACGTCCTGTAGAATAAACATGTACATAATACATAAACATAAACAAAAACATGAAAACTGAAAGGTTTCTCCTGCAAGCGATAGTAACGAGAAGTACTGTATAGCAACTCTTTCCCACTAAGGGTCACAGAAATCTTGTTTATGAATATTTCTTCGTGATTAATAAATAATGCTTCCGTAAGTCCTTTTGTATTCTGGTCTCTGTGATGAAAGAATCGTTCTTTCTGCTCTATACCACAACACCAGAGGAGTTCCAGAAGCAATATTTATTGATCACAAACGAAACAATTGCGTAACCAAGTTATCTGTTGCCCTTAGTGGAAAAAAGTTGTTCTCAAATGAGTATTTCCCGTTGGGTAGTATCACTTATCGGACAAATCTTTCGCTTTTTCAATAGATTTGACCGATAGTTCTCGTTTTTCACGCACGTTTATTCTACATGACATGGCTTTTTCATATTTTTTTCTTGTCGCACGTGGCTGTTTCTGCCACGCACGCACGGATTTTTACCTTTGCCAAGTTGACCAGTGTGTTTAATACCTTTGTCATCAAAAGCAAACATTTAGTAGAGCTTGCGCTCGTGTGTGCTCCTACCTATTTCGTCGTCCGTCTCTGTTCGAGCTGCTGTTTACAGTACCCACGTATCACTTGGTTAGGCTGGTAAAATTCTCACAAACAAAAGTAAATGCCTCCCCTCAAAAGGTAGCCCATCCTTTACTACTAAACGCCAGAGCAAATCGAAAGTAAGCCTTCACAGCGTCCATGCAGCAGCTGGTACACCACAGAGTAACACAAAAAATAGTTGAAAATCCCACTTGATGCGAGCTTGCTAGTGAATCAGCCACATATCAACGGGTGTCTCTTGCACGACGCCAAGGTGCTTTTGGCGTAGAACACTTTAGCATCTGGGAATTTACTGCATACGTAACCTGTGAGAAGGGAATGTGGACAGAAAATGAGATTGCGCGGATTAAGAATCTGCCACGCACTGCACATAACTACGCACGAAATAGAAGTACACACTATACTGACAAGTAAAAATTTGGGACTCTTTACGAGTGCCATCGAGAAAAGGAAGGAATGGGTTGCTACGGTAAATGTTAGCTAAAACACGCACAGCGATGTTTCACAGTGGGGAAAATATTCCCGGCTCTCTCGCAGAACCAAAGACCACGCGATAGTGCATAACCCATACCAAACAGATATCGAATCTTTTGGTAGAAGTCCAGTAGAAGGGATGACCTAAACATACGCCGAGAGCGATGCGAGCGTGAGCGTGCCTGTACGAGTGAGAACATGTACCGCTTCTTTGAAGCTAGCCGCGCTCCGGCGTGGCTCCGATCATCCCGCGCGATTTGTGTGCAGAACGTCGCGTACACGCCCTTGCGTTGCACGGCAGCGTCCGCGCAGTGAGCTAGCTTCATGCACGCGTCATTCTTCACCGCGCAAACGGTGCTCGAGTGCGACGCTTAGCTCGAGGCGACAACGCGCCGATTGGCGCTCCTTTCGCTTCTGGAAACAACCCATATTCGAATCGGTCCAACTCAAAGAGGCAGCAGAGAACGATGGCATGTTTCGGTTATCGCTTATAAAAATTGTACAGTACGTCTGCAACGGCAAACCGCCGCGCTAGATAAAGATGCTTACTGCGGTAGTTTTGGCGGTGATAGACGATAAGGTGAGCCCGTCGGCGGCTGTGTTCTTTGACCACGTCACCACACCTCTGTTCATTTGCGCTGTGTATCCATGTACAGTCACCGCGCGGAAGCTGTGACTAATCGGTTGGCCGTTCTCCGAAAATCCCAGAGAGGCGAAATATATTTCGCGGTGCGCCGCATCATTAGACGCAACCTAAATCGAGGCGCGCTTAACCGCTACGGCACAAAAGGTGATCACACTAACCGTATGGTATACGATGAGCCACTACGGAAAAAAAATTATGATGTTCTACGTGCCAAACCAACGATCTGATTATGAGGCACGTCGTAGTTGGGGGCTCCGTATTAATTTTGACTTCCTGGAAATTTTTACGTGCATACAATGCACAATGCACGAGCGTTTTTGCATTCCGCTCCTTTGGAATGCGGCCGCTGCAGGGATCGTATCGACGACCTCGATCCCCAAATTGCCACGGAGGCCGCCATAGTTACGAAATGCGTAGGCGTGAAGTGCAACACTGCCTTCCGGTACGAGTGTGGTACAAGCGTAGCACAGCTGCACACCTGCTGCACGATTATTTGTCGCGGTTCTCCTAAACTCGTAGTGCCTGCCTAAATACCTTGAAAGGCAGCGCGCCTCTCACGTATCGGAACGCGATAACAAGCGCTTAGACGGCATACGTGAGCCCCCATGAAAAATGACGTGGCCACAGTACAAAATTATCACTGCGCAGAGAAGCCGATCCTTATGTTCCAATTGTGTTCTCTCATACAAATGAAGGAAACGTTATTAGACAGGAACAAATGAAGCAATGCAATTTTACGCACATGGGGCGCCGCTGCCTCTTCGCCTACCATTGTTTCTGTTTCAAACGAAGTGACGGCGGCAGCGAGAGTTAGTATCGCGCGCATTTGCTCCGGGGCATGCGGTTTGCTTCAAGAAAGTGAACGGTGTGCTTAACATGTCACGCTCGTCAATGTCAAAATAGAAAAGAAGGCTACGTGACCAAGAAAACTAGATTACTTACCTATCTTCAGAAGTGCGGCTGCGACTGTTTCGGGGTGCCTTCTCTCCAACAGGCATCATGGCCTCTGCCGCGCAACTCATCAAAACCGTCAGGCTCGCACATCAGTAGAAGACTAGTTGTTGGGTGAGCCAACCACTTCACCGGATAAACGTCCCACTTATCGTCGTTAAAGCATTCCACTAAAATGTGCGTCATGATGTCCGAAAAGAAAATACTTTCATCAAGAAGCACGAGGCGTGAACCACCGCACAACTGCAACCGAATAACTGAGTCTGAAAGCCGTTCACAGCTTCACATGGTTTCACTATCGTATTCAGTTATAAAAACCTTTCAAACACAAAATAACGGCACTTAAGAACCACTAATTAATTGTCAATAATTTTTTATCAATTAACCTTCATAAATTATTAAGAACTACCTAATTTATAGCGTAAACAATAAATACTACGACCAAAAAATGCGACTACGAAACTAGCGGTAACCATGTGTACTGTTGCAAAAGTGTGCGCAAAACGAAGCTCGGTTGCGCCCATTTACGCGCACACATACACACCCAAACGCTACCTTAACGTTTGTCGCGCCACCTAGAAATAAAAATTGCTACTAGTTTTGCTACTTTTACAAAAATAAAGCTTCTAAAATAGTTTGTAGCGTTTTTGCAGATGACGAGGTGACAAGTAAGGTACAATAAGAGTCCGTTACCTGTATTTCTTTCATTTCCCTTTGGTTTTCTTAACTGAACATACGAAACCTGCAGGCTTGGGAGAGGACGACCGTTCGGCGAGGCTCAAATAAATTGCGTGCTGCTTGCAAGGCGAGAAACGGGAGCAGCCGCAGATACAGCGATTAGCTGTGATACTGTTGCAGCTGTTGCTGAATCTGAAGCTCTTTGAAGTCAATGGTTATAGCGGCTGCGCGCTGCGATCTCAAAGCGCGTTCATTCTTTGATCTCTAGTACCACGGACATTGGACAAAAACTATATTTGCTTTACGGACAGAGGGTACGTCGCAGGAAATTCGAAGACCTCACCCATGTATGTTTGTAGCGTGTGCGCGCTTGCATCCTACGGTTCCCACAGTGCGTCCGATGCTCGAAGGTAGCTTCGTCGCCTGTCGGCACCTGTCTTATCGCCGGCCGCGCTGCCGCCGTGTCTACTTTTGGGGAACTCCACATGCGCGTAGTCACCGTGTTGGCAAGTGAGTTTCGCATTCTTCTGCTGCCCAAAACGTGCTCATTTCGGATCGTACCAATGGTTATGTAATCTAGTGTATGTTAAAACGACGATGACATTTGTACACCGGCGAAGAAATAAATCGTTATGAACTTGGGCGGTCATGAATCTAGTCTAACGTTGCAGTTTTTACGTAGCGAAAATGGCTACGAAAGTGGGGCGGTCCCGGAGATAGGCGCTTCAAAGCGCCAGCTGTAGCGACAGCACCAGGAAGTGGCACGCGGCACACACGCCAAGCATTTCAGAGCTTACTGGCTTTCGAATGAGAGGAGTATGCGCGCGCTCGTGGCCTATTGGTTAGAGTACCGGGCTCGACGGCCGACGTTCGATTCCACCCCATCGGTCACACATAATTTTCTATTAATGAAAGCGAGGCGAAAGAAGAACGTACCTGCCGCAAAGTGACAGGAATGAGGTTGGAACGCATCGCAAAACATGTTTGGAATGTCTTCATATGCGAGTCCTAATTATTGTATACTGGACTCAACTGCTACACAACAAAAGAACAACTAAAAAAAATCAACACAAATTACCCAATAAATTGTTTATTGAGAACACTCAACGGTAATATTGTTGTGCAAGGGTTGAGTGAACTCAATTGCTCTTGAAAATTTGTTGAAGTCAGTTGTTTCAACAATTCCCCAACAATATATCAATGGTTAATCAACACTCATTTTTGTACGGGTTAACAAGCGTTTAATAATCTGAAACAGTGAGAAAGAGTACTTACTTCACCCAAGGCGAGTGACCTCCTCAGTGCAGGTGAAACTGAGGTGTAAATATAATATCTCACGCAATGCATAATCTTCCGAAAACAAAGAGTACAAATAAGAAAGAGAGGAGGAAAGCTCGAGACAACATACGAGTCTTGAGGTTGCATCAAATGCAGAAAATAAAGCAAGGCTAAAAGATTGCATAAATCAAACAAGGCGCCGGCAAAGGAAATATCATCATCATGAAGTATAACGCAAATAGTCGATTAAAAGCTTCGAACTTTTATTACGTTAATGTCTTGTGGCGAATCCTCCGACTGAAGAAAAGAAAAAAAGACCAGGACGCAGAGAGTTAAACACAAAATTCATTAAAATGTTCTCTAGATAAAGGTTAGGTAATCCTCAGGCAGGGTTCTTCTGTAGCTCCGCACCTTTTCGTTACCCATCCTCACCATGGAGACAAACAGTAGTACCGCAAGAAGAACTAACATCAATTAAAAGAATGTTTACGCCTGTAAAACGATGAATAATTACGAAACAAACCAGTTCGCAAGCAAGTGCATATATCAGCACAAAGAGAGAGACTCGACACAAACATGTTTCGACAGACAAGCGCCAATAAGAGCATAACGTTGAAGTGCTGAGAGATGCTTCATGTGCAGCCTCCTGGAAATGATAAAAAAGAAAACGACACCAAGACAAACCACGTCATTGTGCTGGAAATTGCATGTGCGAGTCCCATGGAAACTGTTTTATTATTACTGGATTAGCGTTTGTTGCTCCCAAAGTCACCGGAGTGGAAGACAACAAAAGCGCCTTTTGCGAAGGCGCCGATCAGCAAATGCCAGGAATACACGAAAGGCCTGGCGCCCCTGAAAGGGTGAGTTCCGCGTCAGTCGTGGAAGTGCAGCTAAATAATGACCGGCTTGGCGTCTTGCGTATTTTGCATGGCTTGCGTGTTTTGATTTCAGAGCATTTTGGTTGGCACTGCTGGAATTTTTGTTGGCACTGTTGGATTTACTGGTTATTTTTATACAGGCATTGGAGGGAGGAAGAGCTGTAAGGAAGAAAGTGCTCTGGTAATTATGACTAACAATATATATTGATTGACTGACGGATTGACTGGTTAACTCGCTAATCCGAGTGTTCATAGTGCAATGAACACGGAAGCCGAAAAGCCTCATATAATCAGTTAATGGTTACTCGAAGGTATTAAGTTCTGTCATTTATTTTCAATACTGTCACTCTCAATAGAGAGCAGAGCAGGTAGGCAACAAAACGATGCTCCCCATATCGACAGGCTTTAATTTGGCGCTTAAGAAGAGCCATTTCTTATATTTATAATATTCATTATAAGAATGTTTACCTTGCTTAACCGGGCACTACCTGCAGAGTTACAAGTTTGGATCCAATTTATCTGTGGCGGGTCACTGCCGCTCATAAAAAGAAGTACAAGAGAGCTTGATATTGACGCTTCCTTTTCATGGAAGTGGACTTAAGGACGGCATACAAACTGCCATTGGACGAGACTCTGCTCTGGCACTACGACCTGCCCGTTTCCCTTGCAGGACGAAGCTCGCATACTTGTTCACAAACCTGAGAAACTTGTCTGCTCGGGTAAGTTGATGACCCTGCAATCTCTCGGAACGCGAAACCAAAGGAAAACGTTATATATGCTATCGCATCCAAAGCAGCTCCCCTCGGCTTTGAAGGTGCAGAGGAGACGGGCCGCGTACGACCAACTTACACCGTACTAGACTGTACTTAACCGTGCGGCCAACCTACACCGGGCCTAGCGGTGGTGTAACCGAGTAAATACAACGTTCTTTTTTACGTGAGTGCCGTGGTCGGCGGAAGCGGAATCAGCTGCACCGAAGGAAGCAGCGGCAAACAGGCTGTCGCCTCACCATCCGGGTTCTCCCAGGGCTACACCGACGGCTACGGCGATAAATGAATTTCCGAAGAGGGCGGCGCAAACGTCATGGCAAGGGCCATTCCTCCGAAACGGGTACGTGGGTGTCGAAGAATCGCATTGATAAACGGACACATAGAAGAAACGCTAGATCACTTCAAACTCCTAACGTGTTGCACACGAGGTGTTGTATTCACGAGTACCACCGAAATCGTACTGCGCAAACGGTCATCTTGCGGTGACCAGGTGATGCTACAACTCTTTCGTTTATCGTAGCATTACTGCCAACGCCTGCTGACAGGGTGTCAAAATAAAAAAAAGAAATAGAAAAAGGTACGACCATCCAGACGCCAAGAAATGCTTCTCTGAATGTCGAACGCGGTGGTTCGCCCTTTGAAAAGCCGAAGGTTGGTAATGCTCGTAAGCGTCGCCGCACATCTGAGTCGCCTCACTCCCATCTTGCCTCCTCTTCTCGCTAGGATGTGTGTTCTGGCGCTGCTGTCGACTTTGGAAAGCTTCAGCACAAGGTGCTTGTACTGTGCGAACTGGACACGAGGTTGTCATGGAAGTGGTGGCGGAGGGTTGCCGTCAATTGCATTCCCGTTCCGTGTCGCTGGATGATCTAGTGTGATGACTCCATTTCCGTTCCTTTCAGTTCCGGGGAGCTGAATGTCGCAGTCAGTGCCTATTCCCAGAGTGGCCGCACAGTAATGCTCAATACTTCCTTTGTTATTCCGCATTCTCGCACGGTGCCACAAGGAAACAACCTTCACAGTGCGCAGTCTTCTTGTTATAGGCGACCTGGCATGGAATCACGCTATACGAAAGCTAGAGGACATGGGCACAGCTGAAGCCATGTCGTGTACGCTTGGTCTCGTGTCCCAGGCCCGTGGTGCTAACAAACCCACAACCCCAACGCATAAATGTGGCAGGAATGCCTGAACAAATCTACGCACCCGTGCGTGCGCATGGTACTTCTCTATGATGCAAATTATTGAGAAAAATTTGGTGGAAAAAAAATTCATTTAATTCAATTCCGACATAATTACGCGCCATACCAGTGCCATTCCATTCACACGCAGCTAGTCATTGTTCTGTTTCCACTCCATTCCGGGCTTTAAAGAAAGAAAGGAAAAGAAGCGATATTATCACAAAACCTATCACATTCCGGATGGCCACTTGGTAACTGATTGGGAGCTCCGTCAAGTGCTTTCTTCGTCTTCTGGGGCATAATCTTATAGATTTATTAAGAAATGCAAAATAATAAAAAATGAGAAAGAGCAGAAAACTTGAGAAAGAAACACAGAATGAGCATCTTTTTTTTTTCTTCTCTTTCCGTCAGGTTAAGCATAGCCCCACTTCCACTAAGCCCACCAACTAAATCGGACGATGACGATAGCTACGACATAGAATACCATGTTGGCTGCGATTTATTAGATATGCGTATTAATTATGTACTGATATATTTATTTATATATTTATTTTAGCCTCCGGGCCGGATTCGTTATGGAGGGGAGTGGTACTCACGTGGAAATACATGATTACAGGTAGGCTTTGATAGATTCCTGCTCATACACTATTAGGTAGAGCAACAGAAATACAGGGAGCGACTAACGAGGAACAAAATGTTTCACAAGTTAGCGCTAGTGTGGATCCAGTCTCTCTTATATATTACTTACCCGGAGATAGAGTATCTGAAGAAATGCGATATGGAAAGGACCAGCAGTCGACGTCACTTATTAGGGAAAGGTGGTTTCAGTCCGTAGAGGGCAGGGGTTTAACGAATTGTGTTCGCATTACGAATTGGGTTCGCATTACAGGCATGCTGCGATTTCTATCTTTTGTGCACGATCTAAACGAGGTGAAATGCACTTCGGTGTATGAATAAGGTCACTTTGCAGAATTCGATTATTGGTCTCTCTCTGTCTCTTTTTCTTGCGAAGAGCACTGACATAAGTATACTTGCGACGAGAGGCGAGGGAAGTAAGCTGTAAAGATTGAAAACTTGTTTTCCATGCCGCGAGCGATTACCCGCTCCACAAGTACATTTGGTGAAACCGCTTCCTTCGTGATTTTGGACTCAGATTATGTAGGACTTATCTAGTCTCACTTATAGCGCAAGAGCTCCGCTACTGCCATATAGAAACACATGCCACGGTGTCCTCAATTTTCTATGTAAAAAATAAATAACAATTTTATCTTTTTTAAGCTTTCTTTCTTTCTTTACTTATTTATTTGCTGATACTGTGTGTGTGTGTGTGTGTGTGTGTGAGTGTGTTTGTGAGTGTGTTTGTGAGTGTGTTTGTGTGTGTGTGTGTGTGTGTTTGTGAGTGTGTTTGTGTGTGTGTGTGTGCGTGTGCGTGTGTGTGTGTGTGTGTGTGTGTGTGCGTGCGTGCGTGCGTGCGTGCGTGCGTGCGTGCGTGCGTGCGTGCCTGTGTGTGTGTGCATTTAAGGTTCTAGCATAACGACTAAAACTCAGGGCTGCTTTAAATCGGGCACATTGAGACCATTGGCTGTGCTCTTTCCATAGAAATAGCTAAACGTTAACGGCTTCATTCGTCCCCAGAGCAGTATTTTTTGCCCGTCAGTTATACCTGGCGACCGCTTTTCTGGATGATACAAAATGAAAGGAATCCCATGCAACCAACCAGTCACAGTGCAGGTGCTCTTTCCGGGCTTTTCATCCTCGTGTCTTTCGAAATACTAAAATCATATGCGTGCTTACCGAACGGAACGAGCAGACGAGTGTTTGTCATCTGCAACCGAAATGCTGAGCCACTGGCTGAGCAGACGATCAGGAACACTGCATGATCTGTCGTCGGAAACGTGAAAGCATAGACGACGTTATTGTAGAATCTTAACAGTTTGTATTATTTATTTTTTGCACATTATACGAATTTATTTTGTGTTTTGAGAGCGTTTTAGTCTATATATGCAAAAAGTTTTGCAGAACATGTTTAAATTTCGCGCGCTAGGCACGCTGCTCGATCGCAGCGCCCTGCTGGTGGCGTCATCGCAGAAGCGTCCCCACTTCTCATAGCGTTTTCCCGTACGTACGAGACACTGCCCCATTCCATAAACCATAGTGCATGCGTGGAAGGTCGAACGGCCCGCTGTGTCAAACCTGAAATAAGGCGCTGGCGTAGCACGAAAGCAGTAATATCATTAGCTTTGCATAGCATTTAATATAAAGACTATGTGCACATTTATATAAAAGACGTCCTCTTTATACGAAATCCTTAAAGGTCCATTCTTAATTTGCGATGCTGAAACGCATTCTAAAAGTTAGATTAAAAATAACGTTCTGAAAGCTTGTCCAAGAATGGTGTATCTTTTAGATGACCTACAAGCAGACAACATGATACTATTGTCTTGAACAAAAACAGTCGTAGTTACCAAGAATCCGTTATCTAACCACCACAATGGTGTATAATTCCATAAGCCTATGCCGAAGGTGGTGTTTGAGAGAATCTGTAAACGGATTTCCTGTACATGATGTCTAAAATAATTAATACAAACAAGAATGGCAACATGAAAAATTTACGACAATAAAAGTTTTTAGCAGAAGGCACAAATGAACAGAAAAGTAGCAGATTAATGCATTAAACAATAAGAAGGCTTCGCAGTTGTCAACAAAAGGTGAAACTAAAAAGGGAGCCTAAAGGGACACTAAAGATTACTCTGAAGTCAAGTTAAAGTGATAAAGCAATGCTCTAGAACGTCTAAGGCGTCAATATAATCGCGAACAGAGCTTTAGTAACAAAGAAATTGAGGTAAATGCATGGCACGATGTGGGACCCCCCAGCGACATTCCGGTACTAGCCCGATGACGAAGGAACTCGTCATCATAATTTATGCCACTAGTACTCAACTACTCGTATTAAAAAGATCATTTCATTAGATTCTAAGACGGAAGAAAATGCTACTTGTCTACTTCAATTTCATTCTAGTTAAAGAAAATAAGATTTTGACGTTACCATTGAGTAGTAAAGGTGGTGGAAAGGTTCCGTTTTCGCTCGAATCTGTGCGCTCGACTCTGCGCCGCGCGCGCTTTTTGGAGTTTCAGTTGTATCGTTATCGCGTCGTGCTGCGCTGGTTCTGCTGGCTCGCGAAACTTGCATTTGGAACAAGCAGCGAGAATGCCACGTACATGTGATGTCGTGGGATGTCTGAACGGTCCACTGAACTTGGCCAAGGGCAGTTGGAGCGGCGAATCCAACGTTGCTAATCACTGTGTGCCAACGAGTGAACCACTCCGTTCGAAGCGGTTAAGTGCCGTAGCTCTGCCACAGCGCATTGGCAAAAAGCCAAAAATCGCATAGTGTGCTCGCTGCACTTCCGTCCAGAGGATCACGAGTTCAACGCCGGCTTACTGAAGTCGTGTGGAGTGCCTTTCAAAGCGATGCTTTCCCGTAGCGCTGTTCCGTTGGTCTTGCCTGCATTCTCCGAAGGGCAAGAACTGCAGGTCGAAGATTGGGCGGTCAGTGCGGCATTTGGTTTTCACGAAGGAAAAGCTACAAATGTTCGAATATGTGCAGCCATGACATACAGTTGCCGTCGTGGTAGTACGCAACGACGCCGGCAGCGCGAGCCCTCAGCAGCAGGTCACGTTCATCAGTGCTTAAATCGTTGAAGTCGAGCCCAGCATCGCGAGCCAATATGTCGTTGTCAGGGTCGTCCATTGCAATGAGCGTCGAAGTTGGCGTCATAAAATAAAGAACCAGCTTATCGTCGCGCGCTTTCCCTTCCGCTAGCCACCGTAGTTCCGATTTCGCGCTACTGTCGGCTCTGTCTTGGCTATGTTTCGTGCCGCGCGTTTGCATTTCGCGCCGAAAAGCCGTAGCGCCGTCTGCGGGCGCCGTTTTACTCACCGACGGCGCAACGTCACTATGAGACCATGACGACACCACTCCTCAATCGGAGGGCGGGCGATTTGAACTGCGCTAGAGGTACGCGGACGCTTCATAACGCATTTTCTATTAAAATAAGTCTCTTATATATTCCCATGAAACAACCATTTCGAGGTCCCTGGGATGGTATTTCAATAGTCCACGTTGACTTAATATTAACCTTTAGTGTCCCATCAAGCAAAAAAAAATGCGGAAAAATAATTTATAAACAAAGGTAAAGGTAAAAAATACGACGCATACTACACTCGAATAGGAAAGTCGGAGGAAAGGTAAAAGAAAGTGCTTAAGTTCTCTACGCAATCTGTGAGCTTTGAGCAATTTTAAGAGAAATGGGGAAACACAGCAACCGAGAAGGTGATGTAAGCTATTAAGGTTTACGGAATTTGGAAAGTTTTGCCGAGCCGGAGCTCCTGTAGCAAAGGCGCCTGTCCCGATTCCGTTCTGATGTGAAGGAAAGGCCGCTTCCGTGGGATGCTTCGGAATCCGTATAACTGAACCGGGCACGGGGTCATGGAGTCACGCGCTTGTACCGCGGTGCGTGGTGCCGAAAAGTCGGAAAGACGAAAAGTAGGAAAGGCTGACAGTCGAATCGAGCGCGCCGTGTCAAACATGAACTGAGGCGCTGGCGTCACACGAAAGCAGTATAGATTATTTGCTTCGATTGTTTGCTACTAAGCGTCCGGTGCATAGTTAGTTAAAAGACTCACTGTCTGCATCAAGCCCTTGCAGGCGTACTCATAATTCTCGAGGCTGCGATCCATTGCGAAATTTACATTGAAAACCACCATGTAGGAAAGTAGTCCGAGGATGGTGACTGCTTTAGACCACATAGAGGCATAAGACGAGGCGCTGTCGCTCAAATTGCACACTTTAACTGTTCACTGTGCCGTGTACGTAGTCGTCCTAGTATGATTGTGTCATCACTGTGACTGAAAGTGTTCGTATCTTCTTTTTTTGAAATAAGCTTTCTCCAAGAAAAAAGAAAGTTTTACTATTCACTCTGTGAAAAATGGTTGGACGGCGAGGCTATAATCGAGAACTAGAGCGCGTTGCGATGTAGGTTGAAATCATTCACGTTTAGACATTCACATGCACTTTGCCTAATTATTAGCCTAGGACATTTGCACACCCTGCGACTTCGTGCACCTAGAAAGAGTGGACAAAACAAGATGAGAAATTCGCCGCGCCTCGTATGCACGCTGCTCTTCAGGAGTCCTCAATATTAGTGGCTTTCCCATAGCTCGGTGTTAGGATTGGGGGCTCAATCCCATCGCTCGTAACACGTTGTCATGATTGGAGTCCGGCATGAATTGGAAGGTAGCTGGCCCAATGCCGTCGTCCAAGTTATCCACGCTGAGGAAGTTGATGAAGGGAAGGACTGCTTCTCATCGAGAACGAGGAATATGGGTTTATTTACAGTATCTACATCAGTCTAGCAAGACTGAATGTATCGTGTGTGTGTGTGTTTGTGTGTGTGTGTGTGTATTTGTGTGTGTGCGTGTGCGTGCGTGCGTGCGTGCGCGCGCGCGCGTGCGCATTTGAGGTTTAGATCGGGCACTTTGAGACCATTGGCTGTATTCTTTCTATTCGGCGCCCTTTTACGGAGAGAAATAAATATGTAAACGTTAGTGGCTGCATTCGTCACAAATGAATATTTTTTCCCCTTCAGTTAAATCTGGCGACCGCTTTTCTGGCTGATACAATATGAAAGGAATCCCGTGCAACCAACAAGTCGCAGTGCAGGTGCTCTTTCCGGGCTTTTCATCCTCGTGTCTTTCAAAAATACTAAAATGATATGCGTGCTTACCGAACGGAACAAGCAGACGAGTGTTTTCTTGTCTTCTGCTACCGAAATGCTGAGCCATTGGCTGAGCACACGTTCAGGAACACTGCATGATCTGTCGTCGGAAACGTGCAAGCATACACAGCGTTATTGTATTATCTTAACAGTTTGTATTATTTATTTGTTGCAAATAATAAGAATTTCACGTGTGTTTTGAGAGCGTCTTAGTTCATAAATGCAGAAAGTATTGCACAATATGTTTAAATTTCGCGCGCTGGGCGCGCTGTTCGATCGCAGCGCGCATCTGGTGGCGTCATCGCAGAAACGTCCTCAGTTCTCCCAGTGTTTTTCCCTACGGACGAAACCCTGCCCCTTTCCATACACCATAGTGAATGCGCGGAAGGGCCAACTGCACGCTGTGCCAAGCCTGAAAGAAGGCGCTGGCGTAACACAAAAACAGTAAAAATTATTAGCTTTGTATAGCGTTACTGCCAAGGCTATGTGCACATTTGTATAAAAGACATCCTCTTTGTGCGAAATTCTTATAGGTGTACTCTTAATTTGCGAGGGTAAAATGCATTCTGAAAGTTACATTAAAAATAACGTTTTAAAAGGTAGTCCAAGAATGGTGTTTCTTTTAGATAACCTTCGAGCATGCAACGCATGCGAGTGACTCGAACAAATATAATCATCGATTTCGATAGTTTCTTCGCCGCTGGTCTACGTGGTACATACGTCTCCCGAGGCAAAGTCTATCTAGAGCCAGAATAAGGCTCAATTCGGTTGCCCGAGTTCAGGCTGTGTCTGTATGCGCCCCGAATACCTTTCATAAATTCGAGGCCGACAATAATGCTTTTGCGTGGATGCGGTGATGAGTTTTGTTGTTGTTGTTGTGCGTGGCAAAGCCAGTATCAAGTAGACACCATTTATTATTTCATTTATTAATTTGTTTTGTTTACATCAAGTACGATGTATTACATGTGATGTACCTCATATTGTGCTTTTCGTTTTTACCACAGTTGTAAGCGTGCCTACGGGTGAATAAATTTCCTTGTCGGCATAAAGATCAGTCATGTTAATCACAACAATGTTGTATAATTCCATAAGCCTATGCTGTAGGAGGTGTTTGTGAGGATCTGAAAACGGATTACCTGTGTATTAGGACGACAGAATGCTGAGCTAGTTGGTAAGGATTCATTATGCGAAATAGAAGTGAGGCGTGCAGACACGACACAAGAGTAGAGAAGTGGACAACACGAACGCCTGTGTATGTTGCCTCAAATAATTAATGCAAACAACAATGGCAACATGAAAAATTTACGACAAAAGTTTTTAGGAGACAAAGCACAAAGGAACAGAAAAGCAGATGAATGAAATAAAGTATAAGAAGGCTTCGGATTTGTGAACAAAAGGCGAAACTACAAAGGGAGCTTAAGCAAAAAAAAAATTGCGCAAAACTTATAAACAAAAGTAAAAGTTAAAATATACGACGCATACTACACTGAAATAGGTAAGTCGGAGAAAGCAAAAAAAAAGCGCTTAAGTTCTCTACGCACTCTGTGAGCTTTGAGCAATTCTAATAGAAATGGGGAAATACGGCAGCCGAGATGCTAGTGTAAGCTATTAAGGTTTACGGAATTAGGACACTTTTGCCGAGCCGGAGCTCCTGTAGCAAAGGCTCATGACCGATTTCGTGCTGATGTGCAGGAATGGCCGCGTCCATGGGATGCTTCGGAATCCGTATAGCTGCACCGGTCACGGGGTCTGAGAGTCACGCGCTTGTACCGCGGCGCGTAGTGCAGGCACGGAAAGTCGAATGGCGCACTGTGTCAAACATGAAATGAGGCGCTGGCGTCACACGAAATCAGTACTGATTATTTGCTTCGATTGTTTACTGCTAAGCTTCCGGTGCATAGTTAGTTAAAAGACTTACTCTCTGCGTCAAGTCCTTGCAAGTTGCACTCACAATTCGCGAGGCTGCAATCCCCAGTGAAATTTATATTGAAGACCATTGCGTAGGAAAGTTGTCCGAAGATGCTGCCTGCTTTAGACCACATAGAGGCATAAAACGAGGTAATGAGGCAAGGCCGCGGTGCTTGTAACTTTTATTCCTCGTGGTTTGCCGTGTTTTGGAATAAAACTTAGATTTCTGAGGAAAGAAAAGGGTCTCCTATCCCCTCTGTGAAGATGGTTGGACAGCGAGGCTGTAATCGAGAACTAGACCTCGTTGCGACGTAGGTAGAAATTATTCACGTTTCCGCATTCACGTGCACTTTGTCTAACCATTAAGACGTTCGGATGACCTGCAACTTCGTGCGCCTAGAAAGAGTGGAGACCAAAAGAGATGAGAAATTCGCCGCGCCTCGTATGCCCGCTGCTCTTCAGGAGTTCTGAATATTCGCGGCCTTTCTGTAGCACTGTCCCAACACAAATCAGCTGGTAGGCGGGTTCGTCTTTTGCGTACGAAAGTGTAGTGACGTCACTCCCTGCTTCGCACGCTTCAGTCAAGGTGCCATCGCCGCGGCAGCTTGTGCAAAAATAATCTCTACCGGGACATTAGAACGCAGGCGTTGACTTGGTCGATGGAACGCAGAGCTAAGTGTCGTAGGCCCTTTCTTGTTGTTAATCATCAACGACCTACAAGAAGGTATCATATTAAACGTTAGATTATTCTCAGATGACTGATTTTTCGCAGGAGTTGCCGGGATAACTAACACATCAACCTACAAGAGGACCATGACCGGATCACTAATTAGTGCTTACCTTGGCAGATGACCCTTAACACGGATAAATGTAAATTACTTACTTTCAGCCGTAAACGCGCCAAGTCCACACTTAGCTATTCAATTTAGAAAAATATATTTATATAAATATGTAGGTATCCATCTGACACCCGACTTTAATTGGTCCAACCACATCGAAATAATAACCACAAAAGTGTCACGTACGCTTGGTTATTTAATGTGAAATCTTCGGGGTGTACTGTCAACTACAAGAACACTAGCCTACCTAGCATTCCTTCGTCCTCCATTTGAATTCGCATCGTCCATATGGTCACCTAACCAAGCATAGCTAATCCAGTCTCTGGAAACTATACTAAACCGTGCGGTGCGTTCCACAGTTGGCGATTAGAAATGACACTCAAGTTTGAGGGAAATGAAACCAAGACTGTCACTTCCGTATCTGGAGTTGCGTCGAAACATTTCACTAATCTGCCTCGTCCATGAAATAATTTACGATCATCACTCTTATACGCTGCCGCTTGCTCATGCCCATCATACTTCTCGTCGTCTCGATAATCACGAAGCTGCCAACGCCTGTTTGTCCGAACAATAGCAATTATTTTATCGGCATAACCACGTGCTGTGACCAATTGGAACAGTCTTCCAGACAGAGTAGTCGATATGGAAAACCCTGATGCATTCAAGGAGTAACTTCACGTCCTGTTTTCACACCTTATCTCATTGGGTTTCCTTTTTTCTTATTTTTATGAACTCTGTAACCATTGCATAACGATGTTTGATTGGTATTAAAGGTCTCGCTTTCACTGGTCTTACTTTAGCAGTCGCATTGAGCAAAACTGTCGTATCTGTATTTACTACCCTAATCAATACTAACCCAACATGAACAGTTCATTCGATGTTTTGCTGCTTCTGTTGATAATGTACTGATTACTCGTATTGCAAAACGCGAAAACATTCGCTCCTTGTTATAGATATAAATTTTTTTTGCATACCCAGGATTCTGACAAAAGGCATGGAGGCTGAGAGGTAATTTCACCCCAGAATTGTGGGAGATCGCTGTTTTCGGGCTTCGCCGAGAGTAAAACCAGCTGGGCGCTTGGGTAGTGAGTCAGGAGGTGCTGTTTGGCGGCAGATAACCCACGTCGCTACCTCGGGACATCTTGACCTGTCGCACGTGCGGTCTGGAAACGTAGGATAGGGTGCGACATCGGGGGCTCAAGTAAAACTCTTGCTTGGGCTAGTTGGTTCATGCTTGAAGTAGGTAAAGGGGGCTGTTTGGGCTCCTTCATCGGGGGCTCTTTGGCCCGGAAACATGGACGGAGGCGCCCTGCCTGGGGCGGACCACGTGCAAAGCGTCATTAGGGCGTCAATGGGCATGCCTTGGGTACAAAGGGGCAACTTAAAGCCAGAGGGATCGGTGATCCCATGCGCGGTCTCTTGAAAGACAGGCTGGCATCCGAGACACAATCCATTTCTGCACTTAGCCTTATGGGCCTGCCGGAGGTGAAGAACCATGCACAAGACGGCATGGTGAATCGGTGGGTGCGCTTCGGCAGGGGTGCCCTTTGCGGCACGCAGTGCGCGATGGTTTTAATTAAGGTGCGAGAACGCGGCGACGCAGATGGTCGTTCCCCGTAAGTGTTCTTCAAAGTTTCGGGAGACTTTCCCATACATGTCGCAGAGCAGGACGGTTTGGATATTGTTTGTTTATTTGTTGTTTAGCGGTTTCTTTCTCTCCCTTTATCTCTCTGAATGTTTAGAGGAAAGTAGGGAGAGGGTGAGAGAGAGAGATCGTCCAGTGAGTGACAGCCCAATTGAGCCAATCGGGCCACTGGGGTGTCGTGATTTGCCGTGAGGGGATTCGGAAGGAGAAACTGAAGAGTTAAAACCTGGCTCCCGACCTCTCACGGGGGTTCCGGGCGCAGGAAAGGCAATCTGCACTTTCGGCTCTGCCGAGTTAAGGCTCCGGTCCCAGTGTAACCGAAGGGTCTTGATGTGCGAACGGCGTTATGCACTATCGGCTGTGTTGAGCTGATTCGTCAGACCCACTGTAAATAGCTGTCGATGTAAATATTGTGTACCTAATGTCTTTTCTCTAAATGCAAACGTCTATGGCGTCCCATCTCTGATGGAAGAGGAGAAACGATGAGGGTAGGTCATCGGCACCTGAGGAGCTTGGTAAAGCCATACCAGCAAGGTTAGGGTTAAGGAAAGGTAGCGACTGAAAAACGGTGTCTGGTGTACTTAACCAGTTTGACAGATAAAGCAGCACTGAGAAGGCGCATGATTGCTGGGTTCTAATGCGGCGGTTGTTCTGACTGCGTTGTTTCAGGAGGTCATGTTAATAAGGAATGGAAACGAGAAGCTCGTGCTCACCCTCTGTTACGGTGACCCGGATAAAGAAGAGAAAGAAATGTACGTAAGCAGGGTGAGCACGGGGTCCCACTATGTGTAGCCAAATTAAAGTGATGCCATTTATATCCATATATCTCAGAAACCTCGGGAGAAAAAGAAAACAACGTATGAATACGGTAGTACGCGGGGGTCTCAAACTTGGCTTTCTCGTTGCCATGAGTTAGTGTGAGAGGGCTCACTGGCCAGCTGCCTGCCACCTGACGACTGCGGTTAAGAATGACGTTTTCATCGTTGAAATCAAGCAGCGTGAAATTAGCGAAGTTTGGTTTCGACGATGTTAACCTACCGGCTCGCCCGAATAGGTGGTGTCTGAATCCACGCCTCATAGGGTGGGGCCCTATGGAATTAAAATGCGGATATTTAATGCTATGGTTTTGCAGGTTGAATGCGGCGAAGGCGATTTTGGGCGCCACAAACACGAAACAGATGCCGGGTTTTGTACATCACCTGTTGCCGTTTTCATGAAGGGGTGTCACGCATCAGAACGTTGTAGGTAAGTGGCGCTGGCTAACACTCCTATGGCTATTCTTGAACACGTATACAAGTATAGAAGAAAGTGGAGGTGGTGGTGGCTGCCATGGCAGTCTAATAGGTGGTATCCATATGCACGCTCCTGCAAGAGCTCTTCCTGGATAACAGAAACAGATATCGGAGTTATATGCTCTTCCTTACCGTACAGGGCGGGAGCAGTTCGAGAGCTGAAACACGTCATAGACGCCATGTTTTAGACGTGATTTATCCGTAAAACATCGTACACGCAAAAGAGAAGAAGTGGGCTTCGCCGTGGCAAGGGTAGGTAATCAATATTATGCACAGTACTAAAGACAGTAACGAGAAAGAAACACGAATATTAAGGCTGAAACGGAGACATAAATGTACTATCTGACGCAATCCGTAAACAAAATCCTGCGCACGCAATGAAAAGAAAGAGAGAGAAACAGGAGAGGCAAGCTAGACAATATACCAGTCTTGCTTGCCTCTCCTGTTTCTCTCTCTTTCTTTTCATTGCGTGCGCAGGATTTTGTTTAGCTAGACAATATACCAGTCTTGGACTTTGAGGAAGACGAAGACGACGAGTGATAGGCTCGCTTCCGAACGCCCGTCTGTAATTTTAAGTCTTTTTTAGCAAGTGTAGAGCTCCTTTTTACTCTTTGTGCACCTCTTTCACCGAACGCCGGTCTGGGGGTCACCGTCCTGCGAGAGAAGCACAGCAAGCGGCTCCCGAAGCGCACCGGACCGAAGCAGCGAGGCGAGCCTCCGCCGTCGGCCGCCCTTCGTGATGCTCTGATGGCATCCGTCGCAAGCAATCAGCAATCAGGTCAGCACGTTGCTTCTGTAGACCACGGAGAAGATGAACAAGCAAGGAAAAGGCTACGTGAAGATGACATCGACACAAGAGAATCTGCAGGAGACAACGAAGAGATGGATCAGACAGCCTTCACTGTTGTCTCTTACAAAAAGAAAAGAGCCGCAGGTGTTCCTGTTATATTCAAGCCAACTCAGCCTGACAGCAGCTTATGGAAAGTAAACCCAAATCTTCTGGCTTCTGCGGTCGTGACAACAGCCCAAGAAAAGATACTCAGCCACCGTCTCAACAAGGATGGAAGCCTCATGGTGACAGTGTCTACACTTCCCGCAGCCAATCGTCTCCTCACAGTGACAGATCTATCGGGCATTCCTGTAGAAGCTCGAGTTCCATACTCCTACTCTGCCACGTACGGGAGGATACAGGACGTTCCTGTTGAGTACTCAGATGACAACCTCAAGGAGTATTTGAGCGAACAAGGCGTCATATCTGCTAAAAGGCAAGTTTTCTACGTCCCTAACGAAGATGGCGTAGTAACGGAAACCCGAAGACGCTCGGTCATCCTGGAATTCGCTAAGAACGCCCCTTTACCAAACCGAGTGTCGCTTGGATTCTGCAGTTATCCCGTGACGGAATACATGGGGTCTGCTACTCAATGTTTCAGATGTCAAAGACACGGACATATAGCGAAATATTGTAAAGGCCCCATCCGCTGCAAGATATGCGCTGGTCCACATACGCATAAGGAGTGCACGTCACGTTCCCAGCCTCGGTGTGCAAACTGTGGAGCTGAGCATGCTGCGTCATACGGAGGGTGTCCTAAAAAGAAATCAGCCACTCTTGCACGGACTATGGAGCAAATCCAAGGAAAAGTACGCAAACGACGAGAACCACCACCGAATCCGGATGTGATGTATACATCTACAAACCAAAAGCACCACGACACGGTGCAGCGCAGCGACACGACTTTGAAAAAGTCCTACGCCTCAGTCGTGAAAGAAAACCAGCAAAGGCCTTCAACTGCAACGAATCCATCAATGCCCTCAAGTGATATAACCTCAACCCCACGACAGCAACAAGTGTCCTCAAGGTCACAGCAGAAGAACAGGAAGAACCAAGAAAGGTCGTTAGATGGTAGCACTGCAAATGAGATATCAAGTGTGCTGATTCCCATGATGTTCGCCGCACTCAAGGCTATTCTCCGTGCCAGCCCATCGTTTAAGAGCATCCCTGAAGTAGAGGCCATCCTGGCTTTGGAACCGCTAGTGTCGTCTTCTTTCACGGCGCAAAGCCGTGATTCTTCGCAGTAGCAACGATGGCTTCGCCAACAATCGTCTCACAAGCGGTGTCCACCAACAAACACTTCCGCACATGTACTATATTCCAGTGGAACGCTCGCGGATTGCGCTCGAAGTTAGCAGACTTTAGGCATCTTACGCGAGTGTACCGATTCCCTTTTTTAGTCATTTCCGAGTCTCGCGTCGACGAGCACTTTAGGATAAAGGGATATTATTTTCATCATTCAAGGCGACAAAATGGAATTAGCCGACTGCTCGTTGGATTTCGCAACGACATACCTGCCTCTGCGATTGACGTAACACCACATGACAAGAACGAATATATTTGCGCAACCACAGTGATTGCATCCAAAGTGTTTACCCTAATCGGCGTCTACTTGGAACCAGGATCACCTTTCGACGTGACCAGATTGGAAAACTTGTTGACAAACACTCAGTCGCCACATATTATTTGTGGCGATTTCAACGCACATAACGAGATCTGGGGCAGTTCACATACATGTGGTCGGGGTGCCAAGCTGGCGAAGCTTTTTGCAAAATACAATATAGAGCCCTTGAACGATGGCAGCATAACGTACCTGAAAAATCCGACGACTGTTAGCTGCATTGACATCACATTCGTATCAAGTCAAGTGGCCCCGATGTTCGGATGGTGTACAGATTTCGAGACTCGAGGTAGTGATCACTACCCGATCCTAATCTCTGCCCTTCATTTTCGGACGTCGCCCAGAAAAGTGAAACTGAAGTCGGTAGACTGGGAAGCTTACACAGCAGCCGTAGACAAAGGAATCACAGCCTCGACTACAAATACAGAAATAATACCGACAATAGCTCATTGCCTCAAACAAAGTACCCGCTCTGCCACTAAGCATTGTAATGTACCAACAAACGACGAGGAATTTGAAAGGTTATGTGCCATTCGAAGGCGTGCCGAAAGGAAGGCTCTACGTACTAAGAATATCGAAGACCTCAGAACTTGTCGACGGGCACAAAGGCATATACGACGCTACCTCACCAAACTGGACCGAAAAAGGTGGAGGGACTTTTGTGGGACACTGGACATACGACAACCGCTGAGCAAAATCTGGCGAGTCGTCAGAGGCATTCGCAAAGAGCCGCAACAGCTTTATCCTTTTATCGCCCTCTCATTACATGAGCGCGCATCCCTGAAAGAAGTGGCAGAGCAGTACTGCAGGCTCCTTTCCAACGGGGCACAACCTTTGCGGCAAATTGCAAGTCGTCAGCCTAGTCCACCTCGAGCTACCCTTCCTGACTTAGAATTACCATTCACCATCGAAGAGCTCACGGCAGCAATCAGCGACGTAAACAAGCGATCATCACCTGGCCATGACGGCGTGAGTTATGAAGCGCTCGCAAAACTATGCCACACATCTCGCCTACGCCTTCTGGAGTACTACAACGCCTCATGGATAACTGGGGAGGTTCCTACGGAATGGAAGCTTGCGAAAGTCATTCCTATATTGAAACCATCAAAGCAGCCAACGAATTACGCCTCCTTCAGACCCATATCTCTGCTTAGCTGCGTAGGGAAGCTATTCGAAAAAATGATCTACAAACGACTAAATTTGTTCCTGGAAACTGCAAAAGTTTACCCGGAGGAAATGAATGGCTTCCGGCAAAATA
This sequence comes from Dermacentor albipictus, assembly GCF_038994185.2. Taxonomy (NCBI): domain Eukaryota; kingdom Metazoa; phylum Arthropoda; class Arachnida; order Ixodida; family Ixodidae; genus Dermacentor; species Dermacentor albipictus. Next base: position 36,820,664 of record NC_091826.1, read on the forward strand.
GATCCGCAATTGATAATGTCATTGCCTTGGTTTCATCACTTGAAGAGGAATTGGTCTCTGGAAACATACCTACTGCATTATTTTTAGACATTCATGCAGCATATGATTCGGTCTATCATACAGCGATTCTTGACGCTTTGGAAACTCTTGGTCTTGGAGGACGGCTCTACGCATGGATTGCAGACTATCTTCAAGGACGCCGACTTTTCATGTGTACCCCGGATGGCCCCACAGCGCTTTATGCCGTCGAGAAGGGAGTGCCACAAGGAGCTGTGTTAAGCCCGATATTATTTAATTTAGTCCTCATCCATCTGAAAAGAAACCTGCCCCCTGGCGTCAAAATCACACTGTATGCGGACGACATCTGCATTTGGAGTGCGGCGCGTTCCCGCAGTACCACCCAACAACGCCTCCAGAGAGCGCTAGCAAATATATCGGCCTACCTAAATCCAAGGGGTCTGAAATTGTCCCCCGACAAAAGCGTTGCCATGGCTTTCACGCGGAGGCGTATGGAAAAATACCCACTAGTGTTGGGTGGTCGCGCCCTTCCATACGTCAAGACGCAAAGGTTTCTTGGAGTGACGATCGATAGGAACCTCACATGGTCGCCCCAAGTGAAAAAATTGAGTGAGAAGATTTCCTCGGCGTCGCACGTATTCCGATTTTTAGCCGGATCACAGTGGGGCAGCAACTGTCGATCAATGGTGCTCCTCCATAAGGCCTACGTCGACGGAACACTACGATACTACCTCCCGATCCTGCACAAAGTGTCTCCCACAAGCAAGAGAAAACTCGAGGCAGCACGAAACAACTGCCTTCGCGTATGTCTTGGCCTTCCGAAGGGGTCGTCCCGCTCAGGGACTGTAGCAGAAGCGGGATGCCTGCCTCTGGAAGTGCTTTGTTCGCAGGAGACACTTCGGATACACCTCCGCCACGTCATTCATACGAAGAATCACTTTTTAAAGGATATTTCCAGAACCCGTGCTACATCCAGCTTTGGGCAGGCCGTCGGAAGCATATCTATTTCGATTCCTGCTCAGGCGTCACAAATTATGCCGCGAAACATTTCACCATGGACACTGTCCCCACTGGAAATCGTGCCATACATACCTGGAATCAGTGCGAAAAAGAAAATGCCTCAAGCAGCGACTTATCAGATAGCTTTAGAATATATGCACAAAGAATACGCAGCCGCAACGCACATTTTCACAGATGGCTCTACAACTCCACATCGTTCATCATGCGGACTTTTTGTTCCCTCTACAGGACAACGATTCTCGTTTCGTCTTGAGCGAGCGACATCATCTACTTCAGCGGAGCTCTATGGCATTAAGGAGGCCCTTGTGTATATACTTCGACAGCAGCCGACAAAGACATGGGTGATATTCACAGACTCAAAAGCAGCCCTACAAAGTATATGGAACCGGCACAAGCGTTGCAATAATCAACCAGCAGCATTTGACATTGCTTATCTTCACCACAGGGCTAAGATTGCTGGGCATTGCATAAAGTTCCAGTGGATACCTGGCCATGCCGGCATTTCGGGAAATGAAAGAGCGGACGAAGCTGCCAGAAATGGACTCCAATACCGCAAATTCAGAAGAACATATTTTACAAAAGCCGACGCTTCAACCATGGCAAAAAAATATGCCTATCAAGAAAAAGACCGCATCTTGAATCTGCCGCTTCACCAAGACAACTTCCTACGTTACATTGACCCAGAAATGAGACCGAAAATTCCACGACCACTTCCTCGACACTTAGAGACATTATACCATCGTCTTCGACTGAACGTGGCGTACACGAACAATTATCTGTACCGCATAGGACTTACCACTAGCCCATACTGTGATAACTGTCGCAACATAGAGACAATTGAGCACGTATTACTAGAATGCCCCGCGTACCGCGACGAGAGACAATTTTTTGAGCACCAAATGGACATGATTTGCCCCGAACCGTTAACGTTACCGACCATCTTAGGTCCAATGCCCGGCCCTTCGAAACAGCGACGGGTTTTGGATTTATTGTTCCAATACCTGACAGAAATTGGTCAAATAGGAAAGCTTTAAGAATTGCATCCTTCCTATACAAAAGCCTAAATTTACCCGCCATGTCACCTGTAAAAATTAGTATCAGGTCCAGTCGGACATTTCATATTTATTTTTCTCCTTTTTTTTCTCCCACTCTTATCTGGAATCTTTTAATCCCATTCCCCATCCCTATACAGAGTAGCATGCCAGCGGTTATATACGCGCCGGCAAAATTCTCTGTTTTTCTAATAAAGAGCCCTCTCTCTCTCTCTCTCTCTTGGACTTTCGTCAAATGCATAAAATAAAAGAAAGCTATAATGTTGCATAAACAGACAAGGTGCAGGTAAAGGAAATGCTATCATCACGAAATGTAACGCAACAAATCGTTACTACAGCTCAAACTTTTATTGTCCATGTGAGTTGAAGCGAATCCCCGGAATGAAAAAAAAAGGAAGGAAAGAATGGCGCACAGTGTTAAATACAGAGTTCACTCAACCTGACAGATTGAAATGTGGCATGTTAAACAGATAACAGCGAAGTACTTTTTCCACGATAAACAGTCGCTTACGCCTCTGGGAGGGTTCTTCTGCAGCTCTGCACCTTTTCTTTACAGACCTTCACAGTGCCGAGAAAACGTAATACTGCTAAAACGCTAACGTTAGTAAAAAGAATGCTTACGTTTCCTAAACAATGATTAATTATGAACCAACCTAGTTCGCAAGCAATAGAAGCAATAGCGCATACCAGCAAAAAGAGAAAAACTCGAAAAAAAAATTTGTTCCCACAGAGAAGCCCCAATAAGGCGGAACGTAAAAGTGTTGACGGATGCTTGAAATGCAGGCTCTTGGAAATACTAAAAAAAAAAAAAAAAAACGAAACAAAGACGAACCACGTCGTTTCGTTTGAAAATGAATGTTCGAGTCCCACAGAAACCGTTTAATTATTACTGGATCAGCATTCGTTACGCTCAAAGGCACAGGAGTGCAAGAAAACAAGATTGTGCTTTTCCGAAGGGGCCGACAGCAGATGCCTGGAACACACGAAAGGCTTCGCGCAGCTGAAAAAGTGAGTTTCGAGTCAAACGTTGAAGTGCAGCTTGATAATGACCGGCTTGCCGTCTTGCATATTCTTCTTGGTTAATGTGTTTTGATTCTCAGGGCATTCTCGTTGACATTTTTTTATTACTACTGGTTAGCTTCATACACGCATGGCAGCGAAGAAGAACTATAAGAAAAGGAATGCGCTGTTCATTATGACTGCACAGCGTATCTTGATAGACTGATTGATTGATTACCTTCCTGATTCGAGTGTTCCTAGTACAACGAACATGGAGGCCGAAAAGCGTCACGTAATCAGCTGATGGTCACTCGAAATTAATAAGTTTTCTAATTAATTTTAAAATATCATGAGCCATTCCACTCTGGGAAGGGGGGAAGCACACGACACGGAGGTGAAACATAATTTTGAACAAAGGTGCGAACTCATTTATCGTCTTGAGGGGTGGTCATCATGACGAAAGGTGCGCAAACTGATTTATTGCCCTGATCGGTGGTCATTGTTTCATTCACAACTGCAATCACATATTTATTAATGTCAGATCGATGCACGTACGCCGCTGTGTGGTCGGTTGGGCCCGATCGGTGTGGCATCGGAAGGGATATGCCTGCAACACGGAATGCTTAAACGGCTCCCTTTCCGCTACAGACACATCTACGTTGAAATCACCGACAACGACAACAGAGGTAGTGTCATCGGAGCTACTTAACACAAAGTCAGTAGCCATGAGCCTTACGGGACTCTGAGTCATTGCATATTTTTCTTACTTACGGAGATATGAGCCATTGTTCACAATGGTATGAGGCATCGATAATGACAGTTTTCAACGTGCTGTTCTGTATGTTGTATGCGTAATTAGAAAAAGTGTAAGGACTGTTGGCTTCACATTGCTAAGTGCTTGTAGCCTCTGCCGTATGGTGCTAAGAGTTATTGCATTTTTTGCTTGCTTACGGGAGCGTGAATGCCTACGAGGGTGCTCATCATTGATGAGGATAATTTTTGCCCTCGGAGAACAAAAATGAACGGAATCCTAGCCGTATACAACTTCACTGTGATACTGTTACTCTCAACCGAGAGCACAGCAGGCATGCAATAAGGAAGATGCTCCGTGTGACTACAATCTTTCATTTGGCTCATCCCAAAAACTCTTTCTGAAATTTGTAATATTGACTATTATATTTTTTACTTTGCCTATCCCTGCAGAACCTGCTCCTAGGTTCAATGTTTGGATCCAATTTACATGTTATGAGTAAAAGACAGAAGAATTACAAGAAAGCTTGATTGTGACTCTCCTATTCATGGAAGTGTACTTAAGGGGGACTTGCGCAACCACAGATGAAACTGACAATTGGACGAGACTCTTCTCGGGCACAACAGCTTGCCTGTTTGCTGACTGGACGAGACTCGCAGACTTGTTCACAAACCTGAGAAACTTGTATGCTCGGGTAAGCTGATGAAGCTGCAAGCTCTCGGATAGCGAAACCAAATAAAAATGTTACATATGGTGTCGCATCCAAGGCAGCTGCCCACGGGTTTGAAGATGCAGAGGTCACCGGCCGTGCACGGCCAAACTTATGCCGTATTAGACCGTACGATGAATCTACAGCGAACGGAGTGGCGAAGAGCACGAGTAAATTTAACGTAATTTTACGCCAGTGCCGTTGTCCAAAAACTTCTGCGGTCGGCTGTACGAGAAGTCAACCTTGACAGGCGTGATCGTTGGCCCGAAATGACAGCGAAGAAATGAATTCGCCAAGGACCTGGCGAAGCGAGCGCAACAATAGTCGAACGCTGAGGAACGTACCAGACTTCAATTTCGGATTTTTCTTTTTCGCCTTACAAGATTTCTGGGAGTCGTTCCTTCTTTTTCCTCCTTCCTCCGAATTTCTTCTTTGTTAACCTACTTGTTTCGTTATTTTATATCAGCTCTCGTATCCGCTTTTTTTTATAATTCTTTTAGACCTTCTTTATACGCCGAAGTCGTTTCTCTGAAAGCGGACCGCCGTCTCTTCCCACTTTAGGGAAAGCTTTCCATTTTGGTCGCCGGCCTTTCTTTCCCGTTCATCCCTTCATTCATCCCCATCGAAGAAGAAGGTTCCCTGAACAGCTTTTCCACCGTCGTCAGCGCTTCCCCAGCAGCCTCCCCAGTGTTCCCTCGGAGCACCTTCTCCTCTTATTTGCTCAAAGCGGCGCCTCCTTCCCAATACTTCCCTTTTCATCCCTTTCTTGTCTTCTTTCCGATAGATTGTTCTCCGAGACCCCAGCTTGCCAGTGCCACTTTGCTCCCGTTATTTTGTTCGTTCCCTTCCCTTTCCACAGTGGCTCCCCTGTGTGCGTGTCCGGCAAAATCGGAGTGGGCTTCGTTCGCGCTAGCACATTAGTTTCGAAGTAGGTGTTGTTCCGCCCGGGCCTGTCAGCCTCTTCCCGGTTTTCTGCCTCCGCTTCCTTTTTTCCCGTCCCTAGGCCAAGTATAATTTCAATCGCACTAATCTTGCCCGTAGCTTTGCAGGCGCTCAGCCACAACCATTTAGGGTCCTTTGGGAAGGAAAGCAGTGGAACGACAGATAAAAAAGATGGAAGGAAGCTAAGAAAGATAAGAAAAAAGAAACAAACCAAGAAGGAGATAGATAGATAGATAGATAGATAGATAGATAGATAGATAGATAGATAGATAGATAGATAGATAGATAGATAGATAGATAGATAGATAGATAGATAGATAGATAGCGCACTGAAGTAGACAGGCAACTACAATGGCGCGCAAGGTAAAAAGAGCATACGGCAAACACTCAGGCATGTACCACAAGTATAATAGACTGGGACGGACGGACGGACGGACGGACGGACGGACGGACGGACAGACAGACAGACAGACAGACAGACAGACAGACAGACAGACAGACAGACAGACAGACAGACAGACAGACAGACAGACAGACAGACAGACAGACAGACAGACAGACAGACAGACAGACAGACAGACAGACAGACAGACAGACAGACAGACAGACAGACAGACAGACAGACAGACAGACAGACAGACAGACAGACAGACAGACAGACAGACAGACAGACAGACAGACAGACAGACAGACAGACAGACAGACAGACAGACAGACAGACAGACAGACAGACAGACAGACAGACAGACAGACAGACAGACAGACAGACAGACAGACAGACAGACAGACAGACAGACAGACAGACAGACAGACAGACAGACAGACAGACAGACAGACAGACAGACAGACAGACAGACAGACAGACAGACAGACAGACAGACAGACAGACAGACAGACAGACAGACAGACAGACAGACAGACAGACAGACAGACAGACAGACAGACAGACAGACAGACAGACAGACAGACAGACAGACAGACAGACAGACAGACAGACAGACAGACAGACAGACAGACAGACAGACAGACAGACAGACAGACAGACAGACAGACAGACAGACAGACAGACAGACAGACAGACAGACAGACAGACAGACAGACAGACAGACAGACAGACAGACAGACAGACAGACAGACAGACAGACAGACAGACAGACAGACAGACAGACAGACAGACAGACAGACAGACAGACAGACAGACAGACAGACAGACAGACAGACAGACAGACAGACAGACAGACAGACAGACAGACAGACAGACAGACAGACAGACAGACAGACAGACAGACAGACAGACAGACAGACAGACAGACAGACAGACAGACAGACAGACAGACAGACAGACAGACAGACAGACAGACAGACAGACAGACAGACAGACAGACAGACAGACAGACAGACAGACAGACAGACAGACAGACAGACAGACAGACAGACAGACAGACAGACAGACAGACAGACAGACAGACAGACAGACAGACAGACAGACAGACAGACAGACAGACAGACAGACAGACAGACAGACAGACAGACAGACAGACAGACAGACAGACAGACAGACAGACAGACAGACAGACAGACAGACAGACAGACAGACAGACAGACAGACAGACAGACAGACAGACAGACAGACAGACAGACAGACAGACAGACAGACAGACAGACAGACAGACAGACAGACAGACAGACAGACAGACAGACAGACAGACAGACAGACAGACAGACAGACAGACAGACAGACAGACAGACAGACAGACAGACAGACAGACAGACAGACAGACAGACAGACAGACAGACAGACAGACAGACAGACAGACAGACAGACAGACAGACAGACAGACAGACAGACAGACAGACAGACAGACAGACAGACAGACAGACAGACAGACAGACAGACAGACAGACAGACAGACAGACAGACAGACAGACAGACAGACAGACAGACAGACAGACAGACAGACAGACAGACAGACAGACAGACAGACAGACAGACAGACAGACAGACAGACAGACAGACAGACAGACAGACAGACAGACAGACAGACAGACAGACAGACAGACAGACAGACAGACGGACGGACGGACGGACGGACGGACGGACGGACGGACGGACGGACGGACGGACGGACGGACGGACGGACGGACGGACGGACAGACAGACGGATGGACAGAGAAGAAAGAAAGAAAGAAAACGCAAGTGACGAAGGAAGATACGCTGAAGAAGTGATAGAAGGCCCACAGAAAAAAAAAATTCTTGCTTGCCCTCTAAAGCACTCATAGCTAACTTGATAACAACAATAACAGCAACGCGGACAACAACGAAGTTGCAATAAGCACCACAACGACATGACGAGAACTTGGCGACAGAGTGTACACAGTGGTAGTATACAGCTCCGTGTAGTATATACTTACGTGTTTTAAATGCGAATCATATATACTCTCGCCCCCCAGACTTTCTTCCACGGTGTCTTGCACCGTTTGGACAGCGTTTGTTGCACACTTCACGCCGCAGCCGGAAATACTTTTGGCAGAAGGTATTTGAGTATGATGTGAAGGGTTATCTTGCTGCCTATACACAGCAGCTCGTGTGTCTACCCTCTGTTGCACACTTGAGGCCGCAGCCGGAAACAGTTTTGGCAGAAGGTATTTCAGTATGATGTGAAGGGTTATCTTGCTGCCTATACACAGCAGCTCGTGTGCCTACTTGAACGGCACCCTGTAGCACCGACAGTCTAATAACCCTGGTGTTTTATACACATGCGTTACTCGGGAATCTAACTAGCTTTTCACTCACTAGCGCCCGCGCCGAGAGCCAGCCGATGTAGGTATAGCCTGAGGTTCTCACATTACAGTGTGCACTGCGATGTTGCCTCGTAGTTCTCAAACCACCGTGATGCTGCCGCGCTCAAGGCTGAAAAAAAAAAACCGGAAGTCGAAAGAATTTTGTTGCGTACCATTATGCGTGTCATCGCGGTGGAAGGACAGCAATGTGTGATTTCATCGTTTCCTTAGAGGAGCAGACGACGCGTATCGGTGACCGACATGGTTAAGTATGTCACGCATTGAGAAAAGACGACCGATACTATAATAGATTGTTCGAAACACCTGGCTCGGGTCGACCTAATTCTCCATTTGGTTTTGTTAGCTGAGTTTTATTCCCTGCATTAGCGTTACTATGACGCCTTAAGCAAAAGAAATTGTCTCCCTAATGTACTTTTGTCCTCAGGCACTGGCAGCAGCAACGCCAACTAGCTCGGGACGTCTGAAGTTTACCATGGCACATGTTATGCTGCGAGGCGACATATTGTTTTGATAGCATGCTTTAGTTTAGTGGTGTAAGCGGAAGATGCTGTTTCCTCATTCATTGTGTTCAGTTGTCCGTCTATTTGCTCGAAAGAAAAATAGTTAGAGGCAATTCCAAACAGCGCTCGTACCTTATTTGGCGTATTCGACCTGGCCACATTGTCGCTAGTTTGCTTCCCGATTGTGTGCACACAGCCGAATTTCAATACAGCTGGTTTAATTTGTTTTCAAGTTAAGCAGTTACACTAACACAACTGACACTGCTCAAAAGAAAACCATCGCTAAATCATGGAAACCTGTTGGAAGAAACTCCGCTTGGCCCAATGGGTTGTTATTTATGTCTCACCAGCAGAGGGTGACGAAGGCACTGTTGCAGGCTTTAAAGGCAACAGAACTGGACAAGCGGCTGCAGCCTGAACAGATGTTTATAATGCTGCAAGTGCTACTGTGCTGTGCAGTGGCAGTATGTGGCGTCAGTGACCGACTGTGATTGTATGTCTGTGCTCCATTCTTTCTTTATCTCTACTTTGTTATTCCTTTACCTCCCCCTCCCCTCTCTCCCCAGCGTGGGGTAGCAAACCGGATCTTCCCCTCTGGTTAACCTCCCTGCCTTTCCCCCTCCCTCCCTCCCTCCCTCCCTCCCTCCCTCCCTCCCTCTCTCCCTCCTTCTCTCTCCCTCTCTCTCCCTCTCTCTCCCTCTCTCTCTCCCTCTCACGTTTCACCGGAGTTTAAAAATTTCTATGGGCGACGGGTATCTGCTGTACCCCTACTCGTAAACTGAACTTCCATTAATTGTTATCCAAATACACACTGACCAGGTAACTGAAGTCTTTAGCCTCGTTCTATCAGTGCACATTATCCGTACTTCACTTCTGAAGGAACGACAGACGTTACTACCAATAACTTGTGGAATGCTATGTCATATGCTGTAACACGAGTCTTAGTGCGGAGTTGCTTATGTGAAGGTCGAAGACAGTCTGATATCATAAGTTTATCTGTAGAGCAACACCGCGAACAAGTGCTTGCACCTTTCTGAGTCCGGCAACGCAGACGCACTTCCATTCCTTAACCTCCGGTTCGCTTAAAAGGCTCTTTGTATTAAAAAAAAAGACTAATGAGACTCGGTAGACAGACCGGACATTTGCACGCACAGTACAACTACTTTCGCAGTTTCATCACCGAAATTCTTAAGACCGATAAGAGTAAGGTAGCAAGGACCCTTTCGACTTCGACGAAACAGCTCGATTCTATGCGACGAACGAGAAACTCGAGAACAGCACACGCAGTACTAAGTGAAAGGTACGCCGTGTATCTGGACATCATAACCATTTTTATTTTTGGATAGTGTTACCAGTACCGTCTAAAAGATTCCGCGGTCATCGAGTGAGATATATTCATATTTTAGTGTGCGTGCGTTACACCACGATTCTTAATTTAATAAGTGAGCGAATGTTTACTCAATTTATGCGGCCGATAAAACTACGATCGTTTACTTCGTGTATTTGTCTAACACTTTGTTATCACTATGAAAGCTGCGGCTTTCATAACAAACTTGCACTTTTTTGGGAAGTTGCCAATCACGATAGCAATTATAGGGATACTCCGGGCAGGTTCCCGTCGTCGTCGTCGTCGTCGGTGTGAGGTTTCATATAAAGTACAAATGCGATAAGATCCGATCGCGCCCCGCGCCCTTTATGACATAGGTGCGAGAGAAAAGCTTGCGCGTGTGAGAGTTAGAAAACAAGGATAGGAAAGGCAGGGAGGTAAACCAGAAGAGCATCCAGTTTGCTACCCTACACTGGGGGTGGGGGAAAGGGCAAAAGAAAGAGCAAAAAAGGGAGAGGGTATGCACTGAGTACGTGAGGAAGGGACACTATAAACAGTCTGTTAACCCGGTGCACTTCACGTATTGCACTAGTTCACGAATCGGTTTCCGATTCAGCGACGGGTGGGGCCACGGTCCGAGTATATTTGGCTCAGTGAACGGTCTCGAGTCCACTTGGAGTAAAGTTGCCCGCAGAGAAAGGTGTTGGACATCGTAGCGAGGGCACGTACACAATAAGTGCTCGATGGTTTCCTCGCACCCACAGGAGTCGCACATCGGGATCTCGGCCGTTCCCAAACGATAGGAGTGGGCGTTCGTGAACTCCACTCCCAGCCACAAGCGGCACAGCAAGGTTATTTCACCGCGGGAAAGGCTAGATGGCAGTTGTAGCCGTAGCGTGGGGTCCAGTTGCCGTCCAGAATGCTGGCTTGATGCGCCCCACATCGAGGCTGGCCCAGTGCCGTGCGTGCAAGGGAGAGAGGAAGCAAGCGCGGTAATGTGATCAAGCATGCAATAAGTGCGGGGGGAGAGAGGGGCCAGTTGAGCGCGCGTCTCGTCTTTCTAGCCCGGCCGTGGCTGCACACGGCGTGGTTGAGCCTAGATGAGCGCGGCTCCACGCGCCAAATCTTGCGAGTAATCTGCGGCGTGTGCAAACGCTATAGGTAATCCGAAATGTCTATTGCATCGTGTGCGCTGTGTCCTCCCCCGCCAAGCGTTCGAGGTCGCGGGATCGAGTTTCAAAGACGCGTTGAAGCGAGAGGCAGCACAAAGCGTCCACTCGCCACTGCTGCCGTTCTTCATCACGCCAGCGGAGGGAGAGCGTGTTTCCGTGGTCATCGAGTGAGATATGTCCAAATTTCAATTCAATTCAATTCAATTCTTTATTCAATATCATCATCATGAGGATGTTGGGTGAGTCGACAAAAAGCCAGAAGAAAGGCTTGACAGAGGTCGACGCACCCTACAATGACTTGGCGACAGTATCACAGTGCATCATATAGCATGTGCAAAGCATGTGCTTGTGCATGCCTGACATCACGATCGGTAATGTAGTTAGTAAGTAAATATTTACTGCAGTTTATACGGCCAATAAAACTACGACCTTTACTTCAAGTAGTTTCTAACACTTTTGTTATCGCTTTGAATGCTTCAGCTTCCAGGCGAAACTTCTGACTTATTGGGGGAGTGTCTGCGCACCCTCACCCACACCATAATAATTATCACGCGCGCCAACGTCCTTCCAGTTACGCCTTATGGCTTGACTAGCCAAGCCATACACCCCTCGATGGACTGTACCAGAATGTGTTGCTGCTCCTGGAGGGCCAAGTTTGCTACACCCGGGGTACAGCGCCACCGGTCGCCGATCAGCCATCTAGGAATAGTGCCTCAACAAGCAAAACGACCCGGACTCAAGTCGTTATAAAAAAAAAAAAACATGCGGAAGCTCCTCTGCGAGTTCTCTAAGTATGTGTAAGCATTATGCCACTTGCTCACCCCCCCGCGGCCCGGCGTCACTATCAGAGTTATGAAACTTGATCCTAACAGTATAAACGACACCTCTGCGGCGACAGAAACTGCTTCGGAGGACTGCAAGAGGTTAATTGCTGAGGCAGGCAAATGAGAAAACTACTGCAGGTGGCGGCGCCAGGTGCGCGGATGAAGTTGCAATCAATGTAAGCCGTTATCGCTCTTTAGCGCCTGTTCCATCCGCGTCGTACCATTATCAACTGTGACCAACCGTAAGTCCGGCGACGGCTGTATATGGCGCGGCCACGCGTGCCCCTATCTTGAAAGCGATGTGCGATGGGGACACAGTGCGGCAAGTGCTGATAGCTTCGAGCGCACCGCGTTCTTGTCGCTTAGTGCCCGTCGAAACAACAACACCTAGATAGCACAAGGCCTGTTCACTCCGATCGATGACGTCATGCTACTGGCCCAAAATTTCCATTGCCAAGGCTGGTGGGATGAAAGCGGTGACGTCAAAATCACCGAAGCTTACTCGGGAGCATACCCATTACATTCTGTGCTAGTCGGAACAATAGCATGACGTCGTGGATGGTAGTAAAGAGGCTTTGTGCTATCTAGGTGGTGGTGGTTGAAACTATAAAGGCAGCACGAAGGTCAGTTCAATCGCTGCTGAGGGCTCTCTAATTTGAAGGCGATCGTCTTAGTGAAAGATGGATGGAGGGACGGACGGATGGACGCCTGTGCTCATTGGGTGAGCATACAAATGCTTACGCATGTAAAAACTTTTCTTCTACTATTTCATCCTAGTTCTCTCTGAATCGATGTATCGTGCTTTGTATCGTACAGGTGGCGTTAGGTGTTTTACGACATGTCGAAGCGGTGAGGCTCACGTTACAATTCGTGATATATGAAACCGGGCGCTTAGAGGGCATGCCTTAGTTTACGTCTGACGGCCCCTAAACGAAGACAGCTCCACAACGGAAATAGTTTAGTCGTGGAAATGTCGTCCTTATGTCACCAAAAGGCAAACGTCTTAAGCGGAAACGAGACTTGCAACACGCAAGTGAACTACACAAAGCGAAAACATTGAGACATTTAGCACATGCATACTACGGCCCAAGCGTTTGCATTTAGATTCTCTCGTGACAAGGGAAACGCATATCTTTTAGTAAGCCTGACGAGTTTTTTATGGCGACCGTGTGATTAACCTGCACGAATACTGCGGCACCGCGTCAACTGCACTCGTGCAAGAGTGCCGGCCGGAGCACGTGCACAGCATGCAGGTGACGGAAGAGACGGGTTTCTTCCAAGCACGAGTTCGGCGACATGGACGGCAACATCATCATCAGTCGGCAAGGGAACGAGCAATGGCTGGAAATGTGCAAAAGTCAAGGGCGAAAACAAAGTGGAGCGCAACAAAATCAGCGTTAGTAAATACGATGTCGGCTTATCCTTACGCGCATTGTTCCAGAGTTGCGATGACGTCATGGTTATCTGCTGCTAACATGCGGAGCGCTCTGAAGAACATGTGCACCAGTCTCAATCACGAGTTTGTCAGAGTGTTTCCCCAGGAAACGTTTTTATTCAAGTATTAGGCAGCGTCGGCGACGGCAACCGAGGAAGTCATTTCGATAGAAGAGCCTATAATACCCGCTGTTGAGAAACCAAACATCTAAAAAAAGCTAGGAAAGAAACACACTATCAAAGAACGAAGAAACGGTACGGAACACAGAAAGAATGAAAATAAATACGTAATGTAAAGGAACAAATGACAAAACGCGAAAGAACAGAGGAAACAAATCAGGCAAAATCATCGATCGAGTCTCCCACCCGGAACGCGGAGAAGCAAAGAGAAGACAAGAATAGCGCGTTGGTCGAGACCCGCAATCTCGACAGGGAAAGACAAAACTCAATGACGAATGATCGGGAAAGTTTTCTTTGTTTCGCCAGCGGTCGGCAGAGAAAGCGGTCGACTTCGCGGGCTGTCGGACGAAAGCGCGAAGAAAAAAAGAAAAAGAAAGGAAAGCGGCCGTAGCGCTAATGGGGACGCGAAAGCGAAGGAAGGTAGAGAGCCGAAAACAATGAATTGTTCGCTTGTCGCCCGAAGCCGGCGCCTGTAGGCATTTACGGGGCTTCGGACAGCGGCGTGTGCCTGCTCCGGTAATGGCGACTGACACATTCACGAAAAAAAAGAAAGAAAAGTCACTTAGAAGTTGGCGCTTAGCTTCCACTTCGTTGCGGTACTTCACAAACAGACGTCCAACTGTCTGAATGCAGGCAAAAATGCAACCAACTACTCTGCGTGTGTGTGTGCATGTGTGCATGTGTTTGCGTGCGTGCGTGACGCACGCTAACACATGAACCGCC